>NW_012101098.1:2269675-2294850 GCF_000951045.1 Mandrillus leucophaeus | reverse complement strand
TTGGCCACATAAATGTCTTCTTTTGAGAAATGTCTGCTCATGTCCTTCGCCCACTTTTTCATGGGGTTGTTTTTTTCTTGTAAATTTGTTTAAGTTCCTTGTAGATTCTGGATATTAGCCCTTTGTCAGATGGATAGATTGCAAAAATTTTCCCCCATTCTGTAGGTTGCCTGTTCACTGTGATGATAGTTTCTTCTGCTGTGCAGAAACTCTTTAGTCTAATTAGATCCCATTTGTCAATTTTGACTTGTGTTGCCATTGCTTTTGGTGTTTTAGTCATGAAGTCTTTGCCTATGCCTGTGTCCTGATTGGTCTTGCCTAGGTTTTTCTAGGGTTCTTATAGTTTTAGGTCTTACATTTAAGTATTTAATCCATCTTGAGTTAATTTTTGAATAAGGTGTAAGGAAGGGGTTCAGTTTCAGTTTTCTGCCTATGGCTAGCCAGTTTTCCCAACCTCATTTATTAAAAAGGGAATCCTTTCCCCATTACTTGTTTTTGTCACGTTTTTCAAAGATCAGATTGCTGTAGATGTGTGGTGTTATTTCTGAGGCCTCTGTTCTGTTCCATAGGTCTATATATCTGTTTTGGTACCAGTCCCTTGCTGTTTTGGTTACTGTAGCCTTGTAGCATAGTTTGAAGTCAGGTAACATGATACCTCCAGCTTTGTTGTTTTTGCTTAGGATTGTCTTGGCTATACGGGCTCTCTTTTGGTTTTTTTTGTAATACTGAATTACCAAAATGCCTATTGTTCATTTTAAGAGCAGTAGTTTGTGTTAAGATATAGGATAAATATTCTTTGGAGGCAAACCTCTATATTCCTGCAAATATTTCTTCCTGAAATGTAGACTAAGATATCACAAAGCACAGATTTTAAAGCACACTTTGGCTTTGATGCTCAGAGAATCCCACATTTTTGAAGCCCAAAATATTCTGATGAATTAAGGCATTCACACTATGCGATCATTCTCTTTGTGGCATTTCCAATAAATACTGAAATGTACTGAAATGTACTGAAATGTACTGAAACTTTTAAATGAGGTAGATACTCACAAAAGAGTTGCTGGGGTTTTGTTGTTACTGTTTATCTGGATAAAATTTTAAACTGATAGTAAGAGTGGCAAGAGCAGTATGGGAAATGCTACACGCTTTTCTGCAGATTTGTCCATGTCTATATTTTGTCTGGGTTGTTTTATAATTCATTCTCTCTCTGCACCATACACACACACACATACACACATGCAATTTCTTCACAACCATCTGAGAATAAGTCAGATATATTGTACCCTTCTACCCCTAAATATTTCAGTTTTCTTTTAGAAAAAATAAGAATGTTCTTTTAAAAAACCAAATACTTGAAATCAGAATATTTCACACTTGTACAATGTTAAAAAAAGACGTATGCTTGTAGTAAGACATGAATAAACCACAGAACTTCAGTGTTTCAGATGAAATCTACTGACCACAAATGTTTCTAAAATTCAACCCTAAGCCTGGATGCCCTCAGCTAGATGTTCTGGGCTTAGAAGTCTCTTCACGATGAGACTGACGATGAGACTGAAGAATGCACCAGGATCTTGGTGCATCTCTGTTCCTCTGCTCCACTCCTAGGAATAGCAATATACATGTTCCCTGACCTCAATTCCTGATGTCTTAATCATTCTTTAGCCCTGTTCAGCCTGAATTCCACCCCCTGAAGGGGAATCTCTGTGGCTAAGTCAAAGAATGACCTCAAGGTGGCCAAGTCAAAGGACCGTGGTTCTCCATCCTCATCTTGCTTGGCCCCAGTGTAGCCTTTGACCTTGTAATCCACTTCACTTTTTTTTTCTTTGAGATGGAGTCTTGCTCTGTTGCCCAGGCTGGAGTGCAGTGACAAGATCTCAGCTCACTGCAACCTCTGCCTCCCAGGTTCAAGCAGTTCTCCTGCCTCAGCCTGTAGAGTATCTGGGACCACAGGCATGCGCCACCACGCCTGGCTACTTTTTGTATTTTTAGTAGAGACAGGGTTTCACCATGTTGGTCAGGCTGGTCTCGAACTCCTGAACTCAAATGATCCACCCACCTCGGCCTCCCAAAGTGTTGGGATGACAGGCGTGAGCCACTGTGCCTGGCCTACTTCAACTTCTTGAGGCATCTTCCTCCCTCAGTTTCCCTGATCTAATAGGTATCCCCAACAATAGTACCAGGGAGACAATGGAAACGATTCTACCATGAGTCTGGATGAAAATCTTTCTCATGACAGGAAAACAAAATTGTCAGCTAGTGCTTCACAAACTATTGAGTTACAAATAATCTTAGATGAGTTGGTGGCTCCATCCTTGTCACTTACCTCTCATTTATAAGTGAGAACATACAATATTTGGTTTTCCATTTTGGAGTTACTTCCCTTAGAATAATGGGCTCTGGCTCCATCCAAATTACATGATTTCATTCTTTTGTATGGGTGCTTAGTATTCCATGGTGTATGTATACCACATTTTCTTTACCCGCTCGTTGGTCAATGGGCACTTAGGTTGGTTCCATATCTTTGAAATTGTAAATGTGTTGCTATAAACATGCATGTGCGTGTTGACAGACACATTTTATTTATCTCATTTTATTTTTTGTAGATGATCCTGCCTTCATTTTTCCCTGCAGTTTTACACAATAATCCTGGAACAATTATCCACCCAAAAATCTTTCTGATTTTCCTTGGGATACTTACCTAACAAGAGGATTCATTCACTTAGCCGAGGTCAGCAAATGCCCTGTTAGCTGCTCTTAGTAATTTAAGGGGATGCCATATCTCCCTTATCTTAGGGTTCAACAAATGTTGAATAAATAAGGTATCCCTTTGAATATTGCTTCTCTCATGGGTTACCTTAAATGCTATTGAACTCTGAATCTAGATTTAAATGCTATGATGGAATCACATAGGATATTTGTAGTTTTCTTCCTTGTTTAATGGATCATTACAGAAAGCAGTATTTTATAATTAATGTAAAACTTTTATGTTTTTATCGTTAGTAGGGTATTATTTTAGGTTCTGGATTAATTCCATAGAATTGGGGAAGGCTTAATTGGTGAGTCAGAGATATATAAGTATATTGAGAACATGACTTATCATAGAAGAAATGGAAGAGAATAATAAGGTAATGAGGCAGACACTGTTGTAATTATAAGGAATTTTTTTATGTAAACAAGGAGAACTTTAATTATAGATCATTAGTAGCATGAAAAATGTGACTCTAGGTTTTCCAAGACTCTAATTTCGTAATAAACAGGCTTAGTTAATTTCCCATGGGGTTGTTTTCAGTGGAGTCACAAAGCATGCACAAAACAGATGATTTAGAATTGGTGTTTAAAAGACAGGGGAGTTGGTCACCTTAAAAATTATTTTTCATACCTAGTTGCCATCCAATTTGATTTCTAAATTATGTATTGAGTTCTACTATAGCCTCAGTACTCTTTGATGTCTTATGGAGTAAACAATAAGATTCTGGTCTGCCATTAAAAGGAGTAAAAACTGAGCAGAAGCATTACTTAAATAACTGAGCAACACAATGTATGTTTATGTGATAACTGAATGCTGCAAATATATGTATTTGCATGAGGAAGAGATGATCTGGCCTAATGTTTTCAGCAAAGGCCTGAGAATAACACAAGAAAATACATGTGAGCACCAAGTTGAGTTAAAAAGCGAACACAGTGCAGGAAACACTGTGGAAAATAAAGCCTGAAGGTGTCCACGATTAGCTTCTACTGAAGGTTTATGCCAGGGTGAACCTGGGCACATGAAGAAGGATTTTAGGAGAAGTTCTGTGGTGGTCATGGCTTCAATTTAGGAAGGCTGTCCATGTAAGGTTTATGAGTATGAGATGGACATAATTTATATTAGTAAGGTTATATACATGGGTGGAAGAAAGAGAGAGTGGCGAGAGAAAGAGAGGGAGAAAGAAAGAGGGAAGATAGGAGGGTGGGAGGAAGAAAGAGGGAGGAAGATAGGAGAGGGAGAGAGAACAGAGAGGAGAGGAGGAGCGGGGGGAGAGGGAGTGACAGAGGGAAGGAGATGACGACAATGAGAGAGGGAAGAAAGAAAAAAAGAGAGAAGAATGAAGGGAGGGTGGGAGGAAGAGAGGGAGGGAGGGACAAAGGGATAGAGGGAGAGAGAGAAATATATCCACTTGAGAAAGTAAAGGTAGAGAATGGTGTTGCTGAGTTATTAAACATGTTAAGGATCAAAGTAATGCAAAGGTAGAAAAACAGCAGCAATACTGCGATTTCTAAGGCAGGGTTTGCTAAGTACCTAGACAATAGAACAGCAGCAAGAGGATGCCCCCAAAATATTATAGCTTTAGAACCATAGGTTCCTGGGATGTTAGACTCAATGTTAGCACTTCTCAATTTAAGAACAGATAAAACAAAGAGACAAAATCAATGGCAAAGAAAAATTAGCATTTACAAAAAATGATTTTATTAAGTGATGGTTGGTTGGGATTCTGTTGAAGGTTTTAAACTTTGCCAGAGCTGACTGCTAAGACATGGACACATCTCGTTACATGAGCGTTGATAGATCTATTTAATGCTATAGAAATTCCCACTTATGATGACAGTGATGAGGATGATGATGGAATTAAAGTGAAGAAATCAAACCTCAACTGTGAGTGTGGTTTCCAAAACAATGAGTCAATACTTATGGATTGGGATCAAGAAGTTTTTTTTTCCCCCCAAATTCCTCAGGTAACTAATCCACCTTGCTAGGATGACATAGCTCCCTGTTTTCTTTCTTTTTTTTTTTTTTTTGCATTTGTCTTTTTTTTATTATTATACTTTCAGTTCTAGGGTACATGTGCACAATGTGCAGGTTTGTTACATATATATACATGTGCCATGTTGGTGTGCTGCACACATTAACTCATCATTTACATTAGGTATATCTCCTAATGCTATCTCTCCCCCCTACCCCCTCCCCACAATAGGACCCAGTGTGTGATGCTCCCCTTCCATCCTTGTTTTCTTAAAAGTTGTGCTGGTAAGGATAAAATTAATGTAAAGGAGGAAAATATATTTATTACTTTTATTTGCAGTTGCACCAATACCTTTGACTCCTAAAGGCCAAAGAATTACTTCTATTTTCTTTTATAAGTTGAAGGAGTCAGATTGTTAAATATGGGAGCATGAATGAGCAGTTCTTGCATACTTTCTGGGTTAATAAGAAGTTGTGGGCTTCTACTATTAGGTTTACAAGCCAATGTTTTGGTTAAGTTATATCTACATTATATGAACCCCAAAATAATTTTGGGGTTTAGTGACAGGAAGAGGAGGGGTCACTTACCACTTATCCATCTACCCATATGTAGATGATAGATAATGTATAGATATATAAATTATAGATAGATAGGTGATAGATTGATACATAGTAGATTGATGATACTTAAGAAAGATAGATTACTTAGGGTGTCACAAATTTGTGACTGTTGATTCATTCATACCTGATGGTTCAGTCATTTTCTATATCCTCATCACGATATATACTTCTTATTCTTGTCTTTGTTGCAACCCATAATTATGGGAGCCGCCTCCCAAACCATCTGGGCTGCAGCACGCATATGTGTGCTATGTTCAATGAGATTTCTCTCCTGTTCAGAAAAGCCTGGGAGAAAGCACATGAGTGGGAATGGCATAATGAGGGAGAAAACCTGAAGCCCACTTGAATTTATTGAAACAAATTTTTTCACAGATTTTGACATTTTCTGATTAGTAACAAGCTATTTGCAGCCAACCTCAGAAGTGGTCATATCACTTCTCTGCATCTTGACATTCATTTATAATCAGCCAAGTGATGATGTCTGTGACTTGGTGAAACTCATGATGAGAGAATCATTCCCCTTCTCTGAACTACCCTCAAAACTCCTTGATTTACTGACTCATTGAATCCTTGCATTATCTACTGTTAAAATATCACTTACACATACGAGTAAAAAAGGAAAAGTCTACACAAAGTTAAGATAGTATTATGAATGTTGCATTAGTCAGAGTTTTTCAGAGAAACAGAGCCAATAGGAGATGGATAGATAGATAGGTGATAGATAAATAGATAGATGATGAATAAATTCAAAAGATGAATGGATAGGATATGTAATAAATAGAAAAATAATATTCTTTGAAAACCATACTCATGAATGAGGTTTAATTTCTTCAATCCAATTCCATCATCGTCCTCATCACTGTCATCATAACTGACAATATCTATAGCATTAAGTAGGTCTAGCAAGGCTCATGTAACTAGGAGATGTGTCCATGCCTAGGAGATAATAGATGATAGATAGATAGATGATAGATGTTAAATAGATAAAAAATGGGTTGTTGACTGGATAGATATGGATAAAAAATGGTTGTTGGCTGGATAGATAGATAATAGACAATAGATAATAGATGGATACATAATAGATAGATGATAGATACATAGATAATGGTTAGATAATAGATAATAGATAGATTGATAGACAACACATGGATGATAGATATTAGATGATAGGGTGAGTGGATGATAGATGGATAGATATCTTCTTTATATATCAAGGAATATCTCTATCTCTGTTATATCCATCTATGTCTCTATTATCTATCTATCTATCTATCTATCTATCTATCTATCTATCTATCTATCATCTGTCTAGTTATCTATCTATTTCTCTACCATGTGTCTGTCTATCTATTTATCTATTGAGGGATAGTATGAGGAATGAGCTCAAGAGATTATGAAGGCTGGGTAGTTCCATGATCTTTGTCTGAAAGCTGAAGACCCAGAGATAAGATGAACTATCCCAGCTCCAACAGTAAGACCAGAAAAAATGGGGGTAAATTTCTCTTTCTGCTGCCTTTTTGTTCTATTCAGGCACTCGGTGGGTTTAATAATGCCTGCCCACTTTGGGGAGGACAATCAGCTTTGCTGAGCTCACAAATTCAGATGCGTATCACATCTGAAAACACTCTCACAAACACACCCAGAAAAAATGTTTCATCTCAAAACCACCTAGCCCAGTCAAGTAAACAGATAAAATTCACCAAAACCAATGTGAAGATGTATATATGTATACATGTAGACAGTACAAATATGTGAAGACAATACATTGCTTTATAAAGAAATTCTGCCTTGTTCCTTAGAATATTCCTATAATGAACATAGGAGAGTTGGTTTCATTGCATAGATGGGTAAGCTGAAACAAGAGTCTCATACCTAAAGTCAATGAGTAAGTAGATGTCTAATTCGACATTTGTTGTTGATTAATTTATCTTTCCAGAAATTTGGTGTTTGTTTTAAATGATGATGCATCTGTGTTGATGAATGTTCAGACTTCTACAGTTGCACATCTAAACAAGTGTGGTATATACATGCATCTATCACTGAGTTAAGTATATAATAAATCACTGCCAATGACCATTGCTTATATGGCAGCTCTAGTTATAAAGATTCTGCAAAGGCAATGTGGAAACAGAAAAAAACTAAACTTTGGAACTGGAAAGAACCGTTGTCATTGGTTGGCCCAAGCCTTCCATTTTATAGAGGAAAATGAGGCTTGGATAGATGAATGGATAGAATATATAATAGATGGATAGATAATATGGCCATGTGGCCATGGTGAAACCAAGCTCACGCTCACAAGGGAGGTTAAGGGGAGAGAAAGTTCTAGTAATCTGGCCTTGATTTTTTCTTTCTTTTTTTTTTTGGACACAGGGTCTCACTCTATCACCCAGGCTGGAATGCAGTGGTATGTTCATAGCTCACTGCAGCCTCTATCTCCTGGGCTCAAGCAATCCTCCCACCTCAGCCTCCCAGGTAGCTGGGACCACAGGCGTGCGTGACCATGTCCGGCTAACTTTTTATAGAGATGATATCTCACTATGTTATCCAGGCTGGCCTCAAACTCCTGGACTCAAGTGATTCTCCCACCACAGCCTTCCAAGTTGTTGGGATTGCAGGCATGCACCACTGTGCCCAGGTGGCCTTGATCTTGGTCCACGTAGTTGGTTGAACGATGGCTCCCCAGAATACATCCACATCCTGGAACTTGTAAACAGGACCTTATATTTGGAAAAAGGGTCTTTGTAGATATAATTAAGATAAGGATCTCAAGATGAGATCATCCTGGAGGAGGAGGGCCCTAAATGCAATGACAGGTATCCTTCTAAGAGACAGAAAAGGAGACACAGACACAGAGGAGAAGGCCATGTGGAGACAGTGACAGAGACTGAAATGATACAGCCACAAGCCCAGGGATGCCTGGAGCCACCAGGAGCTGGGAGAGGCAGGAAGGATTCCTCCCTAGAGCCTCCAGAGAGAGCTGGTACAGTCGTAAGAGATTAAATGGTGACCTCCAAAAGATGGGTTCACATCTAAACCTCAGAACCTGTGAGTGGAACCTTATTTGGAAATAGAGTCTTTGGAGATATAATTAGTTAAGGCTCTCGAGATGAGATTATCTTGGAGGAAGGAAGGCCCTAAATGCAAGAAGTGTTCTTCTCAAAGACAGAAGAAGATAGACAGGCACAGAGGAGAAGACCAGGTGGAGACAGAGACAGAGACTGGAGTGTTACAGCTACAAGGCCAGGGATGCCTGGAGCCACCAGGAGCTGGGAGAGGCAGGAAGGATCCTCCCCTAGAGCCACAAGAAGGAAGTGGACACAACTGTAATGGGTTGAACTATGGCTCCCAAAGGAACTGTGCATGTCCTCATCCCCAGAACCTGTGAATGGGATCTTATTTGAAAACAGCATGTTTGCAGATGTAGCTAAGGGAAGGATCTTGAGATGAGATCATCCCGAATTATTCATGTTGGTTGTAAATCCAGTGAAAAATATTCTTATAAGAGACAGAAGAGGAGACACAGATGCAGAGGAGAAGGCCATCTCCATGGAGATGGAGGCAGAGACTGGAGTGATGTAGCCACAAACCCAGGGATTCCTGGAGCCATCAGGAGCTGGGAGAGGCAAGAAGGGTCCTCCCCTGGAATCCCCAGAGGGAGTGTGGTTCTGCCGACATCTTCATTTCAGACTTCTGGCCTCCAGAATTGGTAGAAAATCCATCTCTTTTGTTATAAGTCCCCTACTTATTTTCAGCAAACGCAGGAAACCAATGCAGGCTATGTTAGATTCTTTTATGTGGTTCCCAGAGTGGTATACAATGCGTCTGCCCAGGTGACTCTCTCTCACCATGTGCCAGGCACCTGTGACACCTGTGACGATGTCTCTGAGTAGCAGATTCTTGAGGACGGACTATGCCCCAAAGCGGTGCCTAATTGTAATCTGTGATTTCTCCACTGTGCCCTTTGCTCATTGGCTGTGTGGTCTTGAGTTCAGACCATGGAACTTCCTGCAGAAGAGAGATGTTTATTTAAACAAGTAAATTCAGGGTGATGTTTCTACATTTTCAGCCATAAGTTTGGCAGTTTGGAATCATCAATGTGATGTTGTGTTTTCTTAAAATGATAACAGAAATGCTACAAGCGCTTAGCTTCTGAGATATGATAATGTGCTTTTCGGACCTTTCCAGTAGCCTGTTGCACTGCGGCTGGGGCCTTTCATTCATTGCAAACTTGAGATTAAGACATTAAAAAAAACTTCTTGGAGGTCGGATATTACAGGGAATCCCCTGTTTGCTGCAAACTGCCTCTTTGAAATATGTTAATGCAATCAAAATATAACTGTTTGAAAAGGTCAGTAAGTCATCATTTTTCACAGGATATAGAAGACATCAAAATTGTGATTTTTTTTCTTTTATTATGGAGGTGTCTAAACCATGACAAAGTTGGATAAATTAATTGTATCTTTTTAAATGATGGTTTAAAAATGCTAACTTTAAAATATAGAGGTTCAAGTCTTTACATCTCTACTAGCTTGGATCAGTTAAAAAACAAAGGTATCAAAGACACTTATAGGTATCTCATCGATAAATTTCTGATGTCAGTGTTTTTGAGACTTAAGTAATATAAAGATTCCTCTCCTTAGTGGATAATTTTGGGGCAACTGTAGCAATAGATATTAAATAAGTATGAAAGATAAAACAGGAAAATAAGTTTAGGAATGTTAGATATGGGGACAAAAACCACAAAATGCATGCCTTAAAATGCCACGCATTTGATAATCTGGTCCATACTCCAAGATGTGAGCTTTTACAAGACACCCAACAAAGGAAATAAGAGGCTATAAATAAGCACTACTTGTTCATGGCCTCCCTTGACCCTGAGGTGTTTGAGGGACACTCCTCCTTGGATGTCATGCATCTAAACCTGACTCTAAGGACAGCTAAGCATCATATAGATTAAAAGAAAGGTGTAAAAGGGATGTGGGACAGATATTTATTGGGCTTCCATAATGTGCCAAGCATGTTGCACATATGAAGACCTTTTCTCATCCATATGTTATGGCATAAAGCTATTCTTCTAATCTTACAGAACAAGTCTTAGAGGCTAGACCACTGGTTCACAGGTTTTATATATCAAAGTTTAACAGATAATGTCAAGTTTTCATTAAAAATAATTTAAACTGGTGTTCGAATCACCATTTCTCTAACTCCTGACCAAAACAGACTGTTAGTCTCTTTTCATTTGTTTTTGTCAGATAGGACAAAACAGCAAATCATTGCTTTGATATAATTTCCTTTCACTATTAAAAAAGGTTGCATATTACCATGGAATACTACACAGCCATAAAAAAGAACGAGATCATGTCCTTTGCATCAACGTGGATGCAGCTGGAGGTCATTATCCTAAGTGAATTAGTGCAGGAACAGAAAACCAAATACTGCACATTCTCATTTATAAGTGGGAGCTAAACATTGAGTACACATGGAAACAAAGATGGGAATATTAGACACCAGGGACTGCAAGGAATGGGACAGAGGGAGAGGGATGAGGGCTGAAAAACCACCTATTTGGTACTATGCTCACTACCTTGGTGACGGGATTAATTGTACTCCACACATTAGTGTCGTGCAGTATACCCGTATGAAAAACCTGCACTTCTCCCTCCCTGAATCTAAAATAAAAGTTGAAATTATAAAAAGAAGCTGTATATTTCTCAGAAACCTATTTATTAGCAATTTCTTTGCTTATTGCTTTTATCTTTGTGCCTCTGACAAACTGTGACTCCAATCTGCCTTGTCCCTTGCTTCTGAAAGGCAGAGGTACTGAAAGGTTTTCATCTCAGTGTGTTTGTCATTCTGCACTGCCACAGGTTCCCAGGAGAGCCTCCTCAGAGTATGTGGGACAGTGTTAAACATGACGGTTGCAGTTCATTCTTGTCCACTGCAGACACCTGCCTCCTTTTGCAGAATGACAGTCAGGTTTTGGACATGTCTGGACTCAATCACACGGCCTTGAGGATGCAGAAATCTTTCAAGCTGATCTAGTTCCACTCAGAGGATAAATGCTTGAAGCTAGACCTGCTGATGGCTTTCTAAAAAGAGATTCTGATCTCTAACTATTAGGTTGATGCACAAGTAAGCACGACTTTTGCCATTACTTTTGCACCAACCTCATAGACAATTGTGTATGCTTTCTTCTTCATTTCCTTTGAACATCTCAGGAGCCTGCCACGCTCTTTTTGCAACTTGATTAAAACTTGGTGAAGACAGGTGTTATCTTTTCAGTCAGAAGAAATCTCCCTCCTTAGTGCCTAGAACGGCAGATGATTTTTATTTCTTTCCCGTTTGAAGCTGTGTGTCAGGTGGCTGAAATGTGACCAGGTTTATTACCCAGTGCGAATGGGAGGCCTGTTTTTGGAGGGGAGAAAAACAGATCTTTCTACTGGCTTAATTATTTTTGTTTTACAAAAGGTTGTTTGAGTCTGGTTTCAAAAGAATGGAGATTAGTGTGTTGCCTTTCATCTTACACTCCCTCAGGATTTGAAATGAACTCCACTTTTATATGTACTTAATTTTTTCTGTCAGCCTTGACTGGCATCAGATGCCCTAAACTATTATTTATGAGGAGGCGTTTGACGTTCTGGTTCATTCATCCATACTTTCTGTCATACTTTACAACGGAAAAATTCTCTCCTGTGTTCCAACTCCCTAAGATCTCCCAAAGCTAAGCATAGACGCAGAAACAACATTCAAGAGGGCATGGCCATAAACCTCTCCTACCCTTGGTAATGGTACAGCGAATCCTAATACCATTTCCATCTAACAGATGTGAAAACCAAGTCATGACGTGATTTAAAATCTTTTCAAAACTAATGCAGGATCAGAAAACCAAATACTGCCTTGTTCTCACTTATCTGTGGGAGCTAAAAATTGAGTACACATGGACACAAAGAAGGGAACAATAGACACAGGGGACTACTTGAGGGTGGAGGGTGGCAGGAGGCAGAGAATCAAAAAACTGCCTATTGGGTACTATGCTTACTACCTGAGTGATAACATAATTTGTACACTGAACCCTCATGACATGCAAATTACCTATATAACAAACGTGCACATGTACCCCCGAACCTATAATAAAAGTTTAAAAAACAAAAACTTTCTCAAGTTTGTACACTTGGGATGTATAGAACACATCACTATATACATAGACAGTGAAAAATTACTGGAAATATATGACATAGACTAAAATATTAGCAGAAGTTATCTTTGGATAGTCTTTCTCCTTCCTTCCTTCCTTCCTTCCTTCCTTCCTTCCTTCCTTCCTTCCTTCCTTCCTTCCTTCCTTCCTCCTTCCTTCCTTTCTCTTTTCTTTTCTTTCTTTTCTTTTCTTTTCTCTTCTCTTTTCTTTTCTTTTCTTTTCTTCCTTCCTTCCTTCCTTCCTTCCTTCCTTCCTTCCTCCTTCCTTCCTTTCTCTTTTCTTTTCTTTCTTTTCTTTTCTTTTCTTTTCTCTTTTCTTTTCTTTTCTTTTCTTTTCTTTCTTTCTTTCTTTCTTTCTTTCTTTCTTTCTTTCTTTCTTTCTTTCTTTCTTTCTTTCTTTCTTTCTTTCTTCTTTCTCTGTTTTGATTATTTCCTTCCTTCCTTCCTTCTATACTTATTTTTTAATTTTCTCAAGCTGCTTTAAGGCATTTGTTAAAAACCCACAGCTGACATCATAGCTGATGTTGAGACAAAATGCTTTCTGCCTCAGATTAGACAAAACATCATTGCAGAGGATGTGATTCTGAGTGCCAGAGAACATAGCCTATGTTATGTGGCTGTCTGGTTGCAGTTTGTTTCATTTTTTTTCTCAGGACTCTCAGACCGCTGTAGCTCCGAATTGGTTTGGTTTGTCTCTGGGCTAGTTTTCTTCTCCTGAGGACAATTGAAGGCAAGGTCAAGACAGCATTCATCTGGCCCCATGAAGGAATGGGAGTGAGTTTAGTCCAGCTGCTACAGGTAATCCAGCAGGAGGGACTTTGGTGTTTGCAGGCTGGGCACAGGGGCTGGGCGTGTGGGGATATGAGAGAAGAATCAGGGATTATCATTCAGGAAGTGAAATGCATGTTATTATGTATCAATACTGGAAGTGATATCTTTCCTTGGAAGTGTGGATGCATTGGTTTATCTCCACACCCTACTAACTTCTTTCTTGAGTCTAAGTTGAAACAGGTTGTGAACTCCAGTGATGGTCAATTTAGTGTTAATCTTGAGGATTTCATAGCTTTCCCACTTGGGTTTATTCTTTGCTTTGGAATTTATCTCCTTAATTGATCCCTCTCTTTGTAATTCCAGTATCAGTTGCATAATCAAGTCTTGTACTACAAGTTCCTCTCAGGAATCCAAAACTCCCCCTAGGTTCATAGGAATATTCTGCTTTCTTATGGCATAGCTCAAAGCATGCCTAAGATACTTGTGTGCTTCTAAAATTATCCTAAGTGGACTCTCCAGGTTGTTGGGGTGTACACTATTAGGAAATCTTATATAAATGAAAGAAAAGCATTTCCAGAAGTGATATGGCTATGGTCTGTGTCTCCACCCAAATCTCATCCTGAATTGTAATCCTCATAATCCCCACGTGTCAAGGGTGGGACCTGGTAGGAGGTAATTGAATCATGGGAGTGGTTTTCCCCATGTTGTCCTCATGATAGTGAGTAAGTTCTCATATGGTCTGATGGTTTTATAAGTGTTTGACAGTTCCTTCTACGCATGCATTCTCTGTCTCATCTGCTGCCATGTAAGACAAGCCTGTTCATCTTCAGCAATGATTGTAAGCTTCCTGAGGCCTTCCCAGCTATGCAGAACTGTGAACCAATTAAACCTCTTTCCTTTATAAATTATCCAGTCTCGGGTATTTCTTCATAGCAGTGTGAGAACAGACTAATACAAGAAGCCTGTTTTAAAATTATCTATCAGCTAGCACACAACTTATTAATAAAAATAGGCTACAAGATGGAATACTATGTAGCCATGAAAAAGAGCAAGATTATGTTTTTTTTTGCGGAAACATGGATGGAGATGGAGGCCATTATCCTTAGCAAACTAATACAGGAACAGAAAACCAAATACCTCATGTTCTCACTTACAAGTGGGACATAAGTGATGAGAACTCATGAACAAAAAGAAGGGAACAACAGACAGTGGAATCTACTGGTATCTACTTGAAGGTGGAGGGTGGGAGGACAGAGAGGACCAGAAAAGGTAACTATTGGGTATACCTGGGTGATATAATAATAATCTGTACATTAAACGACCATGACATGAGTTCAGCTGTGTAACAAACCTTCACATGTACTCCTGAACCTAAAATAAAAGTTTGAAAAGATAAAAAAAATCTGATGTTTGTCAGGCAGAAAATAGGCTTATCACGGTAACTTTAAACCAGTAGAGAATAAGATGATTTTGAAGGGAAGAAAATGCTTCCTGGATACTTTTTCTTTTGGTTTTTCTCTTCCAGCTATGTTGAAGTCAAATTCATTTGCAATAAGATTCACCCATTTTAAGTGTGTTGTATAGTGATTTTGATAATTGCCTGTAATCATTTCAAGACCACCACAGGTAAGATGCTAAGTGGTCTTTATTCCCTAAAATATTTGTTTACTCAAATCCTCTTTGCAGCCAATCCCCACCCCCAATCACCAGTCCCAGGAAACTACATCTGTGATTTCTTTTTTCCTTTTTTTTTTTTTTTTAAATCAGAACTACATCCTTGCTCTGGTAATACCTTTAACATGAGTGTGCTGGCACTATCCATTTGGCAACAGAGTGAACTCAGACTTGGATCTCATGTCTTCACTTTGGTGTGAAGAATATTGACTCTCAGCCGGGTGTGGTGGCTCATACATGTAACCCCAGCACTTTGGGAGGCCGAGGCGGGTGGATCACCTGAGGTCAGGAGTTCGAGACCAACCCGACCAACATGGTGAAACCCCGTCCTTACTAAAAATACAAAAAAAATTAGCCTGGCGTGGTGGCAGGCACCTGTAATTGCAGCTACTCAGGAGACTGAGCCACGAGAACAGCTTGAACCTGGGAGGTGGAGGTTGCAGTGAGCCAACATCGTGCCACTGTACTCCAGCCTGGGCAACAGAATGAGACTCTGTCTCAAAAACAAAACAAAAAACAAACAAAAAAAGATTATTAACTCTCATCATTTCTTACCTCTGTGATTTTTGCCTGTTTGATTTCTTCATTACCAGAATTTTATATAAGTGGAATCTAGATAGTGTACATTCTTTAGTGTTTTATTTCTCTCACTAAGCTTAGTGCATTTGCGGTTTATATTGTTGTGTTTATTTATGTTTTTGTTTCTTTTTTATTGCTGAGTGGTTTATTTTTGTATGGAGATGACACGATTTTCTTATCCACTCACCTGTTGATGGAAGTTTGGCTTGTTTCCAGTTTTTGGCAATTGTGATTAATGCTGGTATCCATATTTGTGTACATGTTTTTGTAGGACTGCAGATTTTCATTTTGCTTGGGTAACCCCGTAGGAGTGGGATTGTTAGGTTGTATGACAAATCTATATTTCACTTTATAAGACACTGACAAACTGTCTTTCCAAGTGGTTGCACCGTTTTGCAGTGCAAGAGCATTGCAGCTATTCCATGTGGCGGCAAACACTTTTTAATGAGGAAGGAAGAACTCTATGGGGCCAAAATACAGGCTGCATGCTTTGATAAAAGTGACAACCATGTTAAAAAGAATCATAAGACTATGTGACAGGACCTGCAGCAGCGCACAGGAAGGAGAAGCCTTGGCAATGGGGTAAATGTGGTTGCAGCAGAAGTAATGTTTGAACTGATTCTTGTACTCTCTCTGAGTCAATTGTCTAGAAAGAGAGAACGATAAAGGCAAAAGGGTAAAGACATCTCTATTTCCTCCCTAGGGTTGCTGTAATAAGTTATCACAAACTGATCACAAGAGAGACAGGAAAAAGTTTTAGGGGAAACTCAAAGCCTTGCCTTCCCTAGAGAAGTGAAAACAACACAAATCAAGATGCAAATAGCTATGCTTTTTGCTCTGTCATCAGTAAAGGAGGGTGGCATCCCCCTGTTCAATGTGATTTTTTTTAAATTTCCTTAAACTTAGCTCACAATGCACTACCCTGCCTGGTGTCATGTGGAATGGTAGTTCCTAGACCACATTCGTTATATGAAGAAACTTCAGACAGAGATAAACTTCAGTAGAGACTCAAGGAAGGTTGGATATGAAATCTTCTATGAGGAGAGTTGGAGTATATTCTTTTCTTTAAAAAGAGATGAGTATAGGATATAGGCTTCCTGAGACTGTGCCCTCTGTTTCTCTTCTTTGTATATAAGGCAGGGAGGAAAGAGATATCCCTGCTCAGTCCAGTGGAACAATATTACATGAAGGTTTTATTCAACTGGTTCCAAAACCTATATCAATGACTGTTCTCAGAGGTATGTGTCTTAGGTCCACATACAAGAAAGGGTTCTTCTAATGTGAAACCAAATACACAGAAAAAATGAGCCAACACAAACACAAACACAAAATGCAAACTCCTAAACACAAGATTCATGCTTCCAAGAAAATATGACAACATTCTGAAAAGCAAGAATGCTTTAGAAAATATCGACTTTATGGCCTCAATATCTGAATGGGGACTTGGCTCTATGAGGCTATTACTGGAATAGACAAACCTGAGATGCCATGTGAAACAGGTTGTTCTGATGTCAGAGGGTGCATTCTTACCATGAGGTAACTCTGCTTCTTACCTAGAGCTCAGCAGAAATAGTGCATGACTAAGGAATTCTATACCCAGCTAGAGTGTCATATGTATGTCAAGGCAACAGGAAGATATTTTAACTTATGCAATGCTGGCATCTCTTTCAAAAGAAGTTTACTCATGAACCCGGCATGGTGACTCACACCTGTAATCTCAGCACTTTGGGAGGCCGAGGAAAGAGAATCACTTGAGGTCAGGAATTTGAGACCAGCCTGGTCAACATGGTGAAACTCTGTGTCTACTAAAATTACAAAAATTAGCCAGGCATGGTGCACGCAGCTGTAATCACAGCTACTTGGGGGGCTGAGGCACAAGAATCACTTGAACCTGGGGGGCAGAGGTTGCACTGAGCTGAGATCGCACCACTGCAGTCCAGCCTGGGTGACAGAGCAAGACTCTGCCTCAAAAAAAAGAGAAAAGTTTACTCACGGATGGTATTTGGCTCATAGAAAAATTGTTCAAAATGTGACATTCTAAGTATTGAAATCAGTTCATCATGAAAATATGTTGAAATTGTTATATAGGATGAAATTCTAAGTACCAGGAAGGGACAATCATTAATCAAAAATGAAAACGTGAATATGAGGTTTTTTAAAAGTACATTTTGAAAACATTTTTTTAACATGAAATGTACAGAAGACGTAAGCACATTCTTGTAAACACAAATTACAAATGCTCATAGCCATGTTTATTGATGAGGAAATTGAAGCTAATTAAATCAAATACTGGTTTATAGCTAGTTACACAGACAACTGAGCCACAGTCCATTTTCTACTTGGAGTTTTATATTTATGTTTTCGAAAATCTGCAGACATCTTTACCATTGAAAACTTGATATTATCTGCAACAAACTTACGAACTGCAGCTTCACAGCCTATTGATCAGGCAGAAAAAAAAAAAAAAAAAGGTACCAGGTGCAGAAATGCTCAGTTTACTGGTCACTGGTCCAAAAAGATTTCAGATGATTAAGGCACTTGAGATGGTGATTAAGATCTTGTGAAGAATGACGCAGCTGTTTGCTAGGAAGAAGTGATACAATTGCAACCATTGCTGGTGCAAAATGTACATGCCACCATGCATGTACTAAAACTGTGGCTTTTACTTGCGTGCTGGAAAATTACTATAAAAATTTACATTTTAAGTGTTTTGCAACATCTTTAATTGCAACTTCCTGTAGGAATAATTAGATGATTGATAGAGTTGGTAATTATAGCTTCAGGTACAATTGCGACTTTTCAGATGAAGCTCTGAGCACGATCGATTGACCTCTTCTGCATCAAGTGATTTCATTAACTTCCATTATTTCTGTCTCATTTTCATTAGACTGGATTTCTTCTCATATTAGAAAAGAAAAATTTATCATAAGCGCAGTATAAAAATGTAAAGTATGTGATACCATCAAACATAAAACATATATAGACACTGAATGATTGTATAGATTATCTGCAAATTACAATGAGACTGTGGAAATATTTATATGAAATACATGGTTCTGCATAATACTCTTCTGGCAAAATTTGCAAAAATAAAAATTTCAGTGAGAAGGTAATGGAATGGTTACAAAAGAAACATCATTTTGGACCATACCATGTTATTTAGGGATCATCTTTTTAAACTAAAAACATGTTAGTACCTTCTGAAAAAGTTATAAAACATCATAATTTCATTCATTACTTTTGAAAATATTTTTCAAAATATTTTTTATTTTGGGCATCTTCCCATCTGGAAAAGAAAATGACTTTATAAATATTGTTTCAGGAAACTTCTCATAACTTATTAGGTTGAAACATAAACTATTTCCTCCTTTTATTTAAAATAAGCCACAACAAAATACCCATGCTGACATTAATAACCTATCTCTCATTCTATGAGATTCGCTTCTCTTTAAAACATTCGGTGAAAATATTGAAGATATCTGGAGCATTCTTCCTCAAAGAGCTATTAGGAAAATATGTGATATACTAACAAAATTAAAACAACCACCATGAACACTGGGATGTGCAACACTGATATTCAACAACTAATATTTTCTCTGTTTCACCTGTGTGTGTGTGTGTGTGTGTGTCTGTGTCTGTGTCTGTGTGTGTTGGTGTGAGTGTACGTGTCACTCTTGCTGAACCTTTTGAAATTAAGTTGCATTCAACACAACAGTTTTCCCACATATTAAAATTCAGCATACTTCAGAAATAAGATCTTTCTTCTACGTAGCCACAACCAGGTTAGACACTCAAGTAAATTTGCAATAGCTAATGTGTTTTCTTAATCGATTATTGAATTGAGTAGAGGGCTGAGTTAGTGGGGAAATAATCATTCTAAACTCTCCAGCTTTGAGGTTCTAGGATTCTACCATATTGTACAGAAAATGGTGCAAGGTTCATGTTTTGATTATTTGTTCTTTTACATAAAATGTTCTTGAGTTTGAGTATGTCAGTGGTATTGAACAGAGAACAGATGGACTTCATTGTTAGGTAGATCTGTGTTCCAGTTCTCCTATGCCAGTTGTAAGTGGCATTAGGCATGATTTTAATTTTGTTAACCTGAGTCTTCTTATAAAATAAGGATCACAGAATAATACCTACACATTCTTCTATAATTAGAGAGGATGTGAAAGCATTTAAGGAGATGGCGTTGCATAGCAGAAAGAAAAATACAATTGTGGAAACAAATTGATCTGACTTTAAAATACAGACACACCATATATTGGATTGTGGGCCAGCCCCTTAAAACTCTGTGATTTTTGCTTTTACTCCAATAATAAACATATTATTGGAGTCTAAAGCACTTTTAAAATTTGACCATCTTTAGTGTGCCAGTATGGAGTATACATTCCTTTCTGGGAAAATGTAGTGCATTAGTGCACTTAACGCAGGCATCTGATTCACATCCTGTTAAAAATTATTACCAATGTAAGTTTCATCTCCAAGTCAATTTCTTAGTCAATATTATGTATTTTGCTGTTGTTTCTCCTAGCGAGTGAATTGGTAGACTCTATATATATATATGAATGAATACATATATATAGAATATACACATATGTGTGTATACACACACATACATACATATACATATATACACACACACATTAATTGTTTTGCCTGTAAAACTCTGTCTTGAGGTCCATGCAAACAGGATCCTAAGATTTTTCCCAGATATGACCTCTTACTATCTCCTCTCTTTGAGTGTGAATAAAACCTGTGATTATAATGCAATGTCACTTCCATGATTATGTTACTAATAGGTTGACTTTAAGAGGTTATTGGAGCCCAGCTTAGTGGCTTGTACCTATAATCCCAACATATTGGGAGGCTGAGGTGGGAGGATTACTTGAGCCCAGGAGTTTGAGACCAGCCTGAACAACATAGCAAGACCCTGTCTTAAAAAAAAAAATCAACCAGGTGTGATGATGTGTGCCTGTAGTCCCAGCTAGTTGGGAGGCCAAGGCAGGAGGATTACTTGAGTCCAGGAGGTCAAGGCTGCAGTGAGCTGTGATAATGCCTGTGCATTCCAGCCTGGGCAACGGGGAGAGATCGTCTCAAAAAATATATATATATATAATACATTTAAAAAATTAAAAAATATAAAAAGAAGTGATTAGATCATGAGGACTGTGTCATCATAAATGGATTAATACCATTATTGCAGGAGGGGGTGGTTATTGAGAAAGTGAGTTCCTGATGAGTTCAGTTCATTTTTTCTCCCTCTCTTGTGTGTTCACTTCCACCCTTTGCCTTCTGTTTTGAGGTAACCCTTGCCAGATGCTGGCACTATGCTCTTGGACTTCCCAGAATCCATAATCATGAGCCAAATAACCTCTTTTTAATACATCCCCAGTCTGTAGTATTCCGTTATAGCAGCAGAAAGTAGACCAAGACACCAACCAAACACGATATGGATTTTGTGATCCCTAACTGCTACACTTCCTTTCTACTCTCTTAGCCCTTGTGCAATAGTTTCCACCTGTCCTTAGAATGAAGGTCAGAGGTATCATGGGAGACTCCACGTCACACAGCCGGAGTGTCTTGAGGGAGTCAATTCTCTCACCTCCCAAGTATAAAAGGCATTGTGTTTTATTGGAGCAGATGGTATGTTGTGGTCACGGAGCTTTAAGGGCTGGACGTGTGAAGAAGTAAGGGAGATGCTCTGATATTACAAAGTATGAAGACTTATTAAAAAACAAAAGATCATCAGAGATCAACAACTTTATCAAGGTTGTGCTTCTTCTTTGCTCACTACAGCAAGAATGACAGACAGCAACAAATGGAGACTTTTAATATTATCATCCTGGGAAGCCTATTAAGTTCTAATGGTATTAAAATAGTAGAAATTGGTTGAATTCCTGTAAGGTGCATCTTTTCGTAAATTAGTTGACTCATTGAGACTCCAAACTTTTAAAATAACTGCAGCACTTTCTGAATTTGGGCTGAAGGAATTGTAAGAGAGGGATTTGGTATTCCTACAATGTCATTTATTATTCACTTTCGACTTGGTGCTTCCATACCTCATTGCTTTTGTTTTTCTTTCTCTTAACTCTACACAATGAAAGCCTTACAAATTTTAAAGGAAGCAAAGGGAATACCGGTGATTAAGAGAAAGCATATCCTTAAATTTGCAAAGCAGTAATACTATTGGCATTTGAGCCAAGGCTGTAAAAATCTGCTTTAAAATGCTTCCTGGTTCAGTATTTGCTGTATCCATCGATGGTTTTTAAATTGAATTACTGTGATTCAAATAAACACATTTCCTAGAGGAGAAAGAACATAAAGTTTTAAGTAAAAAGTAGTTCAGTGTAGGGCCTGGTTTCATCTCTTACTGTCTGTGAATTTGGACATGTGTTTAACTGCTCTTGGCTTCCATTCCATCATCTCTGAAATAGCAACACCTGCCCAACAGGATTACAGCAAAGATCCAATGAGATGAGGGAAATAAGATACATTTGTGCTCCGCAGAGTGCTTCAGAAGCAGAAGCTTTTGTCTTTATTATAGCACTTGTGTGTCTGAAATGCAAGTTTTTCAGCATACACTTTTATTTAATGCGTGTTTAATAAACTTCTAACACCAGTCCAATATTTTTAGCATATGTGCTATCATAATGAAAAAAAATCAAAGATATCCAGTTTTTCTAATACTTTGGCAAAACTTTAGACTTGTGGTAAATCTTTGTATATTTATGGATTGGGATATTTATAGCAACCAAATGTCAGCTGTGTAAGTAAGAAAAAGCAAATGTAGCCGCCCACAACAAAGAAACTTCAAGCCTCAAATGTCACTATGACCAAAGGTGAGAATCCCTGCTTTAAATTAGATAATTGGTATATAATATTGAGGGGTTGATTAATTACACATAGAATAACTACTAATTATCTTTATTGCGTAAGTGCTAGAGTGAGGTGTATGGCGCGTCATTAGTTCCAAATAATATAAGAAATTCAACATGCCTTCAAGGAGCATATGATTCATCAAAAGATCATTTTGTGGGATCAACAGGAGTTTTGTTTTGCTTCTGAGTATGACAGAGGAAGGCAGAAAGAAGATTCAGGGCTGGACTGAGATAGGATCTCCCCATTCATGCATCCGTTTAACAAGCATTCAAAGAGTTTATATTGTACAGAAGTAATAACAGATTAACAAAATCTGGAAAGTCCCACAGTATACAGAAAACCTGAGATGATTTAGTTATTTCTCTACTGTCAGTATCAAAAGCTACTGATCTGAAATATGGTAATGTAAAGCACTTACCATGTGTGTCACAAAATAAAGTGAGGAGTAAAAAATAAAAAGCTTTTAATCTAGGAAGCACCAACCAATATGGAAAGTTTTCATGCTGATAGTTCATCCCGCAATGCTAGAAGGCGGCCAAGATTCTCCTGGCCGTTCTACAGAATCCAAATTGTTTCTCTCACTCCACATGGATCGTTTTGGGTGGCTGTTTTGCTTTTAACATCCAAACATTGAGTCTATTGCCTTAATAGAATGACTCTGAAATAGTTATTGGACTAATTCATTGAACTCGTGTGTCATACACCATTACCATTAAGGAAGTCTCTCTTCTACTGCTTGATATCCAGGGCCTAAACTCTCTCCCGTTTCGACTTAGAAAGTTATATATTTTCCCAAAGTATGTGACCCTAAGTGTCATCATATTTTCTTGAAAAGTCAATCAGTGAGAATCACAAGGCCATGTTAATACATGCACATATATTAAATCAGGGGTAATGACATTTGGGATTAGAGATTTAAAAGTATGTATATATCATTACAACATAGGTTTAACTCAACGCTGTGAGCTCAATGTTTACACTTCTCAATGATTTTTAGTGCTATTTATTTTTTGGCTGCTTTTAATTCTTTCTCCTGCGGTGACACAGAGCAAAATCGTGCTCGATTTAAGAATTCTTTCAAATGTTTGGAAATAGTGACTTGTATCCATGTTTTCTTTTTGAACTAAAAAGCCTAGGCAACCTAGGCTTTTTCCGATGCAATAATCACATGATTATATTTCCTTTCATCGGTTTTTTATTTTTGTTTTTAAGAGTTTTGCCAGAGGTGAGTCAAATACCATTCAGCATTCACCTTAGGGAAAGCTCATTACTCCCCATTTGTTAGGACCCCTCACGAAACCACAGACGGTGCCACTGAGCTATCCGTTCTGGTGTATATTAGCCAAGAGAATAAGGGTGCATACAGATAATTGATTTGTTTTGGCATATTGATGGAAGGACTGTTGTGTTACACTCCTCAGTCCCCGAGGACCAGGATGAAGTATGTGTTAGGTGCAGGCTGATGTGTGCTTGATTGGTGTTTTTCTTCTCACGTACTCAGCACTTCGCTTTACATCTGAATCTGACACCCCACTCTCGCCCATTTGTCCATCTGTCTGTAGAAGGTCTGTGTGGGAGAGGAACCAAGCCAGCCATCTCATGGCAAGATACACGGTTTTATTGCAGGAAGAAGCGTCTGGCCATGTCTGATAGGTTTTAGACACAGATGGTGGGAGATTCCTTTCCAATAACATAACTGACTTCCAGTGGGAAGAAATAAAGTCGGTTCCAGGTGAGAAAGAAAAGAATTTTTATCTGAGGAATACAAGTCCTTTTAAATGATCAGCCATTAAAATGAGACAGCAGTTGCGTCTTGCTTCTCCCATGAGCGATGTATTTATCTCTTGAAACTACTGTCTATTGCCATGGGAGCTATACATTAACCTGATAATGCTACACCACACACTACAACCCACACCCTATAACTTGAAAATATATAGTCAATCACAAATCCATGTTATTTCTGTAAACAAACGAGAATTTCTGACAGAAAAACTTTGTATCAGCTCACTCCCTGTTCATCCTTTTGGCCTTTGAAATCCAGTCATCACTGCTAACCATGAGAGAGTGTACATTCAGAGCAATTTGAATTTTTTCTCCTAGGTTGCAATCTTCAAGCTTGGCCCACATACACTCTCTACTTACATTAATTTTACCTACACTTTTTCCTTTTAGGTCAACGCATGGTACCCTTTATCCATAGGGTCTCATTAAGAAATGAACGATATAAATGCAGCTCAAGTATATTATAATTAATTGTTTCTCTATATTATGATGTTTTGATATCTTCAATTGCTTCTCCGGCTAGGGAAGGATGGCCCCTCCTGGGGTGAGCCAACTCTTAGAGATAACAGAGAGACCAGTCAAGGGCATGCCTTTGATGTGCAGAGCAACCAGTCCAGAACCACGCCTCCCCTAGGGAGCCCATACACCCCAGAACGCAATATTCCTCTGCCTTAATCATCCTGGGGCCAGGGGCCACGCAACTAGAGGCCATCCCTACAGCCCACAGTCTGCAGAATTATTCAAGCAAGTCACTCCTAAACGGTTCACCCTGTCCTGTCCTGCCTTTCCCACAGGAACCCTAAGAAAGGCAGTGCCTTAAACATTCCCTTGGCTTCTATCTTCTGCCTCCTGCCCCATTCTGGTGTCTTTCCCAGGTGCTGCTGTGTAGCACGAACATATTTTATATCTAAATGCATATAAAAATATATATTCTTTATAGATAATA
>NW_012101098.1:2260829-2269451 GCF_000951045.1 Mandrillus leucophaeus | reverse complement strand
ATATTTGTATATTGTATATTTTAATTTATTGATATATATTTTAATAGCTATTACATATTTGTATATGGTATATTTTAATAGGTATTATACATTTATAATATATATTTTAATATGTAGTATATATTCTTCCTTAACTTTTAAAGAATATATACCTTAATATATAATATATGTATTCTGTCCTAATTTTTGAAGAAAATATATAATAGACTTCGATACAATATATATTGTTTCTTAATTTTTAAAGAATACATATTATATATTTTAATATATAATTATATTCTTTCTTAATTTTTTCAAAGAAAATATAACCTTGAAAGTTAGAGAAAAATTGCAACAAAAATATTCGTGTGTGTGTGCGTGTATGCATATATATATGCATGTATTACATATATGCATGTATGTATGTATTTATTTTGCAGTGTATGCTGATAGCAAAGAATTAAAAAGAACTTGAGGACATTATTCGACTTAGTGTATGAGATAAGTGATATTCAGGGAGTTGCCTGCAAATGGAAATCTAATATGCTTTTACAAATCCCATTATGAAGTCTCCTAGCGCATCATCAAATCAAATCTTCTTAACAGCATTTAACGCTCCCAATCAACCCTCTCAACAAAGGGGAACAAGGTGCAGGCTGCATCTGGTACAAGCCTGCACTTCTCCTCCTTAATGCCCTATTGCAATTTTGTTTTGTTGTTTAAAATAATCCCATTGTTCTCATTAATTTAATTCCTAGTATATACATAATATCAGTTTAACTTTACATAGCCATATAAGCCTTTGTTTGAAGTTAAAAAATTTTTTTGGCTGCTAAACTTCGGATAGTGTTGGTGATAGCTGCTCCCTGATTCGTGCAGCTCTCTGTCCTGAGCTTTAAGAGGAGTTGGAAAGTGTTGCAAGTGCCATGGAAACCAGGTTCACATCTTATTCTCCATTGCACACAACACCCTATGCTGAGCCACCCCAAATAAGTCCACCAGGAGAGACCACTGACTTTTCCAAGGTGCACCTTGGAAAAGGTGAGTGATGCACCACTCAGCACTTCAGTGGTCATTTCTCTGTGCACACATCCTCCCTTTCTGTTTTCCACCTTTCTCCTTTCTTTTTTTCATCTTTTTTTCCTTTCCTCCTTTATTTCTTTTCCCCCATTCTTTCAAGTTAGCCACTTTTTTCACTTTTTTTTTTGAGGCAGGGTCTTGCTCTGTTGCTTAGGCTGGAGTGCAATGGTGCGATCATAGCTCACTGCAGCCTTGACTTCCTGGGCTCAAGTGATCCTCCCCTGTCAGCCTCCTGAGTAGCTAGGACTACAGATGAGTGCTACCATGACTGGCTAATTAAATTAAATTATTATTATTATTGAGACAAGATCTCGTTGTTTTGCACAGGCTGTTCTACAGTAAAAGAAAACCAAATCCTGCATGTTCTGTCTTATAAGTGGAGCCAAATGATGAGAGCACATGGACATATAGAGGGGACCGATACACACTGGGGCCTACTCGATGGTGAGGGGTGGTTACTCGAACTCCTGGGCTCAAGTGATACTCCTGCCTTGCCCTCCCAAAGCACTGGGACTATAGGCTTGAGCCACCATGCCTGGCCCAAGCTAGTCATATGACATCCAACATTTTATTCATTTATTTATTCACTTACTTACTTATTTTAAATTTTCTTTTAAATTCGGGGGTACACGTGCAGGTTCGTTATACAGGTTAACTCGTGGCATGGGGGTTTGTTGTGCAGATTATTTCATCCCCCAGATATCAAGCCTTGTGCCCATTAATTATTTTTCCTGATTCTCTCCCTTCTCCCACCCTCCACCCTCGAGTAGGCCCCAGTGTGTGTCGTTCCCCTCTGTATGTCCGTGTGTTCTCATCATTTCACTTCCACTTATAAGACAGAACATGCGGCATTTGGTTTTCTGTTCCTGCGTTAGTTTGCTAAGGATAATGGCCTCCGGCTCCATCCATGTCCCTGCAAATAACATCATCTTGTTCTTTTTTATGGCTGAGTGGTGATCCATAGTTTATATGTGCCACATTTTCGTTATCAAGTGTACCATTGATAGGCATTCAGGTTCAATCCGTGTCTTTGTTATTGTGAACAGTGCTGTAGTGAACATACGTGTAGATGTGTCTTTATGATGAAATGATTTATATTTCTTTGGATGTATACCCACTAATGAGATTGCTGTGTCGAATGGTAGCTCTGTTTTTAGATCGTTGAGGAATCAGTACATTGCTTTCCACAATGGCTGAACTAATTCACACTCCCACCAACAGCAAATAAGCATTTCTTTTTCTCTGCAACCTCACCAGCATCTGTTATGTTTTGACTTTTTAGTAATAGCCATTCTGACTGGTGTGAGATGATGTCTCATTGTGGTTTTGATTTGCATTTCTCTAATGATCAGTGGTATTGAGCTTTTAAAAATACTCTTGTTGGCCCCATATATGTCTTCTTTAAAAAAGTGTCTATTGCTCAGGCGTGGTGGCTCACACCTGCAATCCCAGCTACTTGGGAGGCTGAGGCAGGAGAATTGCTTGAACCCAGGAGGCGGAGGTTGCAGTGAGCTGAGAGCACGCCACTGCGCTCTAGCCTGGGTGACAGAGCAAGACTGTGTCTCAAAAAAAAAAAAAAAGTGTCTGTTATGTCCTTTTTTTTTTTTTTTCTGATAAATTTGTTGAAGTTCCTTATAGATACTGGATATGAGACCATGATCAGATGCATAGTTTGCAAAAATTTTCTCCCTATCTCTAGGTTGTCTGTTTATTCTGCTGAGTTTCTTCTGCTGTGCAGAAGCTCTTTATTTAATTAGAGTCCATTAAATCCAATGTTTTAAATCACCATTTCCCATGAAAGTTAGTGAGTGTGGGGCTCTAACTCCAATGCATTTTTTACACTTTCTACTCTTGTTTTTCCTGGAGTTTTTAGAGTGTTATTTCACAGTTCATGGACTATAACCTTTCCATCTCTTTTTGCATAACTTTCTGTTTCGCTCAAAAGATTAAAAGACCAGTTTACCATTAAGAAAGGAAGCCCTCACACCCTTCTTGGAAACTTACTTGACATGTTGTGTAATTAAAAAGGACAAACAAACATTGGCTTTCTCACTCTAATTTATTGAGTCGCAAGAAATAGAAATTGGACTCAACAGATCGGTAATAGAAACTACAGTGAGACAAAGTGGGTGAGTCTTTGAATGAATAAGTTTGGAAAACAATGGGCCTGACAACATTACAACATTTTCTTTGAAGCCTTTTTTTTTTTTAATGCTCCAGTCTTAGAATGTTGAATAAATAAAGATATATTGAAAATCCACAAGAAGGGTTATTGTGTTCAAATTAAATTTCAAATTAAACATATTTCAAGTTAAAATGAACATATTTCAAATTAAAATTAAGCAAAAAATAACATGATAATGGGATAACCTTACAAGTGTCATGTCTGGTTACCAGGGGAAGGGGGAAGAGAAATGGGAAGCAACTGCTTAATGGGTACAGGCTTTTCTTTTGTGGTGGTGAAAATGTTCAAGAACTACGTGGTGTTGGCTGCACAACATTATGAATATCCTGACTTGTCACAATAACCTGACTTGCTGCCTGTATTACTCAGGGCTCCCAAGAGGGACAGAACTAATAGGATAGATGTCTACATGAAAGGGGGTTTATTAAGGAGAATTGACTCACATGATCACAAGGTGAACTCCTGCGATAGGCTGTCTGCAAACTGGGGAGGTAGGAAGCCAGCAGTGGCTCAGTTCAAGTCCGAAAGCCTCAAAAGCAGGGAAGCCAACAGTGCAGGCTTTAGTCTGTGGCTGAAGGCCTGAGAGCCCCCGGGAAACCACTGGTGTGAGTCCAAGAGTCCAAGGGTTGAAGAACTTTGAGTCTGATGTCCAAGGACGGGAAGCATCCGGCACGGGAGAAAGATGAAAGGCAGAAGACTCAGCAGCCAGCTTATCCCATCTTCTTCCGTCTGCTTTGTTCCAGCTGTGCTGGCAGCCAGTTGGATGATGCACACCCACACTGAAGGTGGATTTTCCTTCTCCAGTCCGCCGACTCCTATGTCAGTCTCCTCTGGCAACACCCTCTCAGACACACCCAGAAGCAATACCAGCTATCTAGGTATCCTTCAATCCAATCAACCTGACACCTAATATTAACCATCACGCTGCCTCAACCTGTTTTCGGCCATTCTTTCTGTAACCACACGATGATGTAAAAGAATTGGCTGTTAGGTCATTTTTTTTTTTTGAGTTTTAAAGTATTTTGTATGACTCCTGTGCATATGTGTGCACATAACACATTTTGTAAGGCTTCTTTCTCCTGTTAATCTGTGTACTATCAGGTTGTTTATAGACTGATTATTGAATTCTAGGGACTAAGCAAATCTTCCCTTTGGCCCTCTGAAGGTTTGTTGTAAATCAGCTCACAAAAGGCAGGTTAATCAGAGAAAAGGCACACACATTTATTAACAAGCTTGGGGGAGAATTACAGAGGGATATCTGTACCACGCAAGAGGGTGCAGATGTTTATATGCCCTTCTTCTTAGGGTAAAGGGAGATGGGGAGGTAGGGATGATTTTAGGAGGGTAGTAAATTATTTTTCAGGAAATTCAATGGGATTGAAGAACATACAGTGGCCTGGGACAAAGTCTGTTGAGCCCACAAAGCAGACAATGGTTTATAAGTCTGTTCAGGGATGTTGACTGACTTCAGTCTTTCTTCCTGAGATATGAGTTCAGTTAATGGAAATTCAGAGAAAGGACAGAGGTCATTGCTTTCTTCTTTGGTGCATCTAGACTCTGAGAACAACTTCATCCTGTGCATCGAGAGAGAGGATTGAGAGACAGGGGCGATGGAGCATCACAGAGACCTTGAGGCTTCTTCTGCAGTTCAACATATCAAAGCACCATATTTTGGGGTATTGGATTCATGAGTCCCAAAAGAACCTTCAAGAGAAAAATTTAAACTTCTTTACATGGTCATGAGGAGTTGCAGCTTCTGTGATTTAACATGGCATGGGAGCCAGGAAGACTCTGGGATGAAATTCTCAATCCACCTCTTCTTCTAGACGTCAATACATCCATTTATTAATCTTTCCAATGAGAACTCAGAGGGAGGCTCACCCCAAAGATGCCATAAACAGTGCCCAGACCTCTGAGGTCACCAATGGATGTCCAGAGCAAATAGCTAATATACATACAGAGGGAGATGGATATTAATAAACAATTGCACTAATTAGTGTTGGCTTGCAGTTATGGTCAGTGCAATGCATGAAATAATATGTTGGAATTTTAGACAGTGCAGATGGCTTTAGGTAGTATTGTAAATTTTACACGCAATTGTAGTTTAGATATTATCGTAAGTTAAGACTGTGGTTCAAAGTGAAAGTTGTTCTCTGCATCCAGTCTACTATCCTAATTAGAGGTCTGAAAATTATTATTATTTTAAATAAATAAACTTTAACTTTTAGAGTAGTTTCAGATTTATAGAAACAGAGAATGAAGAGTATGGAGAGTTCCATATACTCCCATAGAAGGGAAAGTACACAGTTCCCATATGACATTTTCTTTTTAAAATTATTTTATTTTAAATTTTAATTCTAAGTTTTCTGGATACGTAGTAGGTCATTCATCCGCTTCCCCAGATTCCTCTCTTATTAAATATTTTTTATGTGATAGTCATATTTCATCCAATTTTTAAATCATATTTTACATATACTTTGTTTAGATTGCTTTTTGTTTTGGTTTATTTTTAATCAACTTTTAATTTTTAATTTACTGTTATTTTTATGGGATGCATGTGATATTTTGCTACACGCATAGAAAGTATAATGATCAGATCAGCATAACTGGAATAACCATAATGTAGAACAATTTTTACCCATGTGTGTATGTGTTATGATCATTTCAAAGCTTCTTTTCTAGCTATTTTGAAATCTACGATAAGTTACTGTTAACTGTAGTTGCCTTACTGTACTATCAAACGATAGAACTTATTCCTTCTGTTTTACTCTGTGTTCATACCTCTTAGCAAACCTCTTTTGATTTCTCCTCCCTTGCCCCTTCCCAGCTCTGGTAAGCACCAATCAACTCTCTACCTCCACGATATTTATCCCTTTCTTTTTTTTTAGCTCCACATATGAGTGAGAACAAGAGCTATTTATTTTTCTGTGCCTGGTTTATTTCTCTTAACATAGTGATCTCCAGTTTCATCGATGTTCCTGCAAAAAACAAGATTTTGTTCTATTTTTATGACTGAATAATATGCCATCATGTATATATGGCAGTTTCTTTTTAAAAATTATTTATTTTATCTTATTTTTAATTTTTTAAACATTTTCATTTTAATTATTTGTGGGTACATAGTAGGTCGTGTACCCCACAAATACACCACATTTTCTTTATCCAGTCATCTGTTGATGGACATTTAGGTTGAAGCCATAGCTTGGCTACTGTGCATAGTGCCGCAATAAACACAGGAGTGCTGCTGTCTCTTTAATATACTGATATTTCTTTTCTTCTGGACATACATATTTATATTTTTGTATATTTATATGTCTATTTATTTATTATATATATTTTATATATTTATTTCTATTTATATATTTATATATTTATTTCTATTTATATATTCACTGGATATATATGTTACATATATATATATGTATTTCTTTTCTTTTGGATATATACCCAGCAGTGGCATTGCTGATCACATGGAAGTTTTACTTTTCATTTTTGCATGAAGCCCCATACTGTTTTTATAGTGCCTGTTTTTTTTTTTCTTTTTTCATTTCCCATAGTCAGATACTGGGCTTTAAATATTTTAAAATTTAACCATCAGACATCATGTTTGAAACCCAACTTCAAAATCTGCACTGACATCATTATTTTTGGCTTCAATTTTACTCATTGCTGTTTCAAACAACATTGATCAAAAACATTGATTTTTTTTTTCCCTCAAGGAAGATCAAATATTATAATTTTAAATGCAGAAAGATTCTACGGTGCAAAGGATTTAAGCTTGTATATGGAACATAAGTACAGTCTTTTTTAGTTTGGTGACCTTTCCGAAGTTTCTTATGAGTTTTGCAATTTTTTGTGAACATTAACTAAATGTTATTCACTGATAGGAAAACTCGTCGTTTCTCAGTTCATAACTCACCTATGAGAGTTAGTGCCCTTTCTATAAAAGGAATATCCTTTTTTCTAAAGTGGCAACTTTAGCTGAATGTATGCAGTGTATTCTAGCATGCTATGGTTTAAATGTCTTCCGCAAAGTTCATATGTTGAAACCTTGATCCCCATTGTGGCAGTGTTGGGAGGTGGGGCCTAATGGGAATTGCAGGAGTGGGTTTCTTAGAAAAGAAAGAGTTTGGTTCCCACTTGCGCTCTCTCTTGCCATGTGATGCCTTCTGTCATGTCATGGTATAGGAAGAAGATTCTTGCAAGATGCCAATATTTTGATCTAGGCCTTTCCAACCTCTAGAATCACAAGCCAATGAATTTCTACTCATTATAAATTACCCAGTCTGTGGTATTTTGATAGCAGCACAAAATAGACTAAGATATACCGCTAGGCAGATAAAAATCTTAGCCTTCAGAAAACATTCTCTTTTAAGATATTATCATAATAAAACTTTCTGGGGCAAAAATTCCATCAATACTCATTGTCTTTTTCCTTCCCTATCCGGAATTCACAACAAAAGGATACATAAATAAAAGGATATTTTGCTGAGGTTTTGTTTCATTGTCCATATTCTATTTTATTTATTTATTTTTATTTTTTATTTTTTTGAGACGGAGTCTCGCTTTATCGCCCAGGCTGGAGTGCAGTGGCATGATCTCGGCTCACTGTAACCCCTGCCTCCGGGGATCAAGTGATTCTCCTGCCTCAGGCTCTGGAGTAGCTGGGACTACAGGCCTGTGCCAGCATGCCTGGATAATTTTTGTATTTTTGTAGAGACAGAGTTTGTACAAACTATGTCGGCCAGGCTGGTCTCGAACTTCTGACCTCAGGCGATCTGCCTGCCTCGGCCTCCCAAAGTGCTGGGATTACAGGCATGAGCCACTGTACTCGGCCATATTCTATTTTAAAAGTGTGTATTTGTATAGCTAAACTACTACACTGTTTACACATTCTGTATATGGCAGTTTGGATTTGAGGTGCAGTTCTTAACATTTGAATACTGTGACAGGCACCCTGCAAATCATTATTTCTAGGTGTCAGTCTCAGTACTGAAGGGGATTCTCAGTAAATAAATCCTTGGAAATTGATGCATGGTAATTAAGTGTGTGAGGGACTAATTATCAGAATGGGCTGGGTCTGGCCAAGGTCATGGGTACATGCAAGAGCGTTTGTAGTTGCAGTGGCATAAAATGATCTATTAGCTCATTCTCTTCCTTGTGTTTTCTTTTCTTACTTTTTTTTTCCCAAGGCGGAGTCTCACTTTATCGTCCAGGCTGGAGTGCAGTGGCGCGATCTCGGCTCACTGTAACCTCCACCTCCCAGGTTCAAGCGATTCTCCCACCTCAGCCTCCCGAGTAGCTGGGACTACAGGTATGTGCCACGTGCCCGGGGAATTTTTGCATTGTTAGTAGAGATGAAGTTTCACCATGTTGGC
>NW_012101098.1:2255389-2258429 GCF_000951045.1 Mandrillus leucophaeus | reverse complement strand
CATTTGCACTTCTTTTGTGGTGGAATGTCATCAGTTAAGGCGGGGCAGGGCATCTGCACTTCTTTAGTAATTCTTCAGTTACTTCAGGCCATCTGGACATATACGTGCAAGTCACAGGGGATGCGATGGCTTGGCTTGGGCTCAGAGGCCTGACAGTGTTGTCTCACAAGCAACCATGAAACTTAAGGAAAAATGTTCTTGTAATAGCTCGATCTGAAGTGGGTTGACCAGAGCTTTAACATGTAGGACTAAACCAAAAAATATCTGTACTACCTACAATGTGCTGAATGTGTGTGTCTCTCCAAAATTCATATGTTGAAGAAGCCCTGATTCTCAGTGGGATGGTATCAGGAGGTGGAATTTTTGAGAGGCTATTAGATTATGAGGGTAGAACCCTCCAGACGGAATTAGTACCCTTATAAAAAAAAGCTTATCACCTGAGGCCAGGAGGTTGAGACAAGCCTGGGCAATGCAGTGAGACCCCATGTTTACAAAAATTTTTAAAAATTAACTGGGTATGTTCTTGTATGCTTGTAGTCCTAGCTAATTGGGTGGCTAAGGCCACAGGACTGCTTGAGTCCAGAAGTTCGAGGCTGCAGTGAGCTATGATTGTGCCACTGTGCTCCAGGTTGGGTGACAGAGCAAGACCTTGTCTCTAAAAACAACAACAACAACAACAACAAAGCTGTGAGAGAGTCTGATTCTTTTTCTCTTCACTGTGTGGAGAAACAACCAGAGGATATGTTATGCCCAGACCGTTTGTTCCCCAAAGAAGACCACCAGAGTCCAGAGTCAAAGCCAAGCGGCAAGGATCTTTACTACAAGTTCGAACTTGGTCCCTCCATTCCACAGCATACAGGAGGGCCCGGAACCTGTCTCTTATACACATCTCCTCCCGAGTAGCTGGGACTACAGGTATGTGCCACGTGCCCGGGGAATTTTTGCATTGTTAGTAGAGATGAAGTTTCACCATGTTGGCCAGGCTGGTCTTGAACTTCTGACCCCAACTTGGCCTCCCACAGTGTCTTTCATATGTTTTCCTCCTCCTATAAATGAAAATACTTTCTTAAGAATTAGGTTCTTGAATTATATTTTCTGAAGTAGAACTTTGTATTCTTACCCTGACCCTGTGTTTTCAAAGACCCTGGAAAGACCTGTTGAGAATGCATGTGTGTTTCAAGAGTTTGGAAACAGTTCTAGATCCTAAGTGTGAACTCCCGAGAGTGCTTTATTGAAAACAAGTGAGCATATGTTTTTCTGCAAGAAGAGGTTAAACTGAGAAATTGTTTTGATATAAAATGATGGAACCAAAGTTACGGAAAGATGAGGACACACATTATATGTTGGAAGCCAGCTGGTGTTTTACCCACTGCCATTGAAAGTCAGGAAACCCCCTGTGGCTCAGCAAAAATTCTGCTTTGGCAGAGGAAAGAAAACTTAAGGACAAAGCAAAGGAGAGGCTAAAACGCTGAATCTGTGTTTCTTTACTTCAGAGCTGTACTGGGTCAGCATCAGAAACATTAGTAGGTGATTAATGTGATTAATTGATGAAAAAGATTTATTTTAAAAGGTCTTAGCAATTAGTGATGGTCATTATCTAGTTGCTTCTCTTTTCTGTCCTTCTTTCCTAGCTTAGACCTTTTTCCCTTTAGGACATAAACACCTTATGTTGGCACTGGAAAATAGACAGGTGTGTGTGTTCATAAAATTGCATCCTTGCTGCCTGTGGTTCTGAATATCTTTTAATTATCTAGCTTTTATAGGACTGAGGGCTCTTGCAAGCTTAATTAAAGCTCTAATTTCTTCTGGGAAATGTAGATGCACTTGTTGGGCAAGGACTGAAAAACTCTAGTGAATATATTTAGGAAAAAAAGTATAATGACTCTTCCCAGAGTTGTGGGGATCAGAGTTTAAAAGAAATGTGCACAACAGCAGAAGAAAAAAGATGTTTCTCTCCAGGAGTTCAGAGAGAATTTAGATTAATTCCACTTTTATTAATTCTTATAAGTTACATTTGACATCCGCTATTTTCTACTATTATAATATCTAGTTAATTTCATCTTTTTTTCCTACTCCTGCTTCTCCTCTTCTTTCTCTTCCACCTCTTCTTCTCCTCATCTTCCTCCTTCTCTTTCTCCTGTACTTTTCTCTTCTTTTCTAGCTATAAAAAACACAGAACGGTGAAAATGCAAGGAAAGCGAGGCAAATTCTAACAGGTAATCCAGGAAGCTTTTAGAATTGGCAATAAAGAACCGTATTTGCAGAAACTTTCTCTTCCTAAAACCAGATGGAAACAAAACAAAAATAGAGAAATGCAGTAAAACCTGATGAAGCATTTTATCTGAAGTATTCGAATATCCACTAGTTTTGGGGTTTGCTGGAAGGACTTACACAATTCGACATAAGATTATATATGTAGCTACAACTTATTAAGTGAAGAATACTGTGCAGAAGCAGCAGGGGGAAGATTTACATAGGCGGAGCCTAGAGAGGTAAAGCCATACTTTCTTGTTTTTCCTCTGCAAAGATCACATGGATTTGTGTTTTTTTTCTGTCTGTGAACTGCAGGGATGTTTCGTTATGCGGGAAAGCCGACTTGAGACTTAGAGACCAAAGTTCTTAAAGGGAGCTTGCCACATACGCACATACCTGCCCTGTGGCCAACCATGGTTCAGACCCAAAGTAGGTAGCAGGTGCACATGTCATGAATCTCTGTGTCTCATTTCAGCACGCTGGCGGCTGGTTTATCTTATCCACGCCTTCAGGTATATGGAGTAACATCTTACCCAGTAACCCAGTGAACATTTCATTAGATTCATTTTTAGAATTTCATCAAGAGTCATCACCATGGCTAAAGACATAAGAACTGAGAAAAACTGAACTTCCTCTGTGGTGTTTGTCATGCGCGTCCGTGTGAAGAGACCACCAAACAGGCTTTGTGTGAGCAATAAAGCTTTTTTTTTTTTTTTTTTTTTTTTTTGAGACAGAGTCTCGCTCTGTGGCCCAGGCTGGAGTGCAGTGGCGCGATCTCGGCTCACTG
>NW_012101098.1:2251627-2254196 GCF_000951045.1 Mandrillus leucophaeus | reverse complement strand
AGGAATGTGTTTGTGCTGGACTCAGGAAGTTGGGAGATATATGGGGGATGTGCCTCATTCCTTTCAGATAGCTGTCTGCAAACCAGGAAGAGAGCCCTAACCAGATGTTGGATCTACTGGTAACTTGATCTCGAACTTGCCAGCCTCAAGAAATGAGAGACATACATTGTTTAAGTCACGCAGTTTATGGTACATTTGTTATGGCAGCCTAAGATGGCTAAGACATTGCTAGAAACAATACTATTAGGAAGAACGTTCTTTAAAAAAAGCAGATGAAGGTGACTATAGACTTTCAAAGAAACACTGAAATATTCCACAACTACATACCATGGTAGTGGCTTAATCAGTACATATTAAATGGCTCTAGGGACAGCCAAACTCACTATACTAAGGATCTCTAAGGTTTAAGCTATGAAAGAGAGACTTTTTACATTTTTTTTTTCTTTTGGCTTAATGTATTTCTCACAGCTGGAGGAATCATGGAAATTAAGGCGATGGTCTCTGCAGTCAGACACAGTCAGATTTGAAACCATGTTCCACCATTATAGCTGTGTGATCCGGACAAGTTAAAGATCCTCATCAAAACTGTTTTCTCCCATGACAAATCAAAGTGTGGATCACGCTTCTCTTGCCATGCTGATGGGATGATCCCCTTCTTTACAGCACAAAGGGCAGTCAGTCAGCACATGGTGTGTGTCAACAAAAACAAATGCCAAACCGATGAGTCTTATTCTGCAGTTTTTATCTAAAAACTGCAGAATAAGAAATCCATTCTGGGGAAACGTTATCCCCAAATAAGAAAAGTTGATGGAAAACAAATTTTATAAAGTGTTATTTCCGTAAAAGTGAAAGTGAACAAAAGAAAAGAGAGAAGAAAAAAAGGACAAGAGGATATAGCCAGAAATTGAGATAAAAACCAAGTTGGAGAAAGTGATGAGGAAGTGGGGATGCCTCAGGCTGGAGGATACTACAGCAGACGTGTCCAAGGGCAGAATTATTCCATGATCAAAGACAGCTGGAGTTAGGCATGCGGAATGCAGTGGCCAACCACAATTACATCACCAATGAAAGATGACAGAAATGCCTTTGTAAAGCAAATGTCATTGGGGAGTTACAGCACAAACAAATGTAATGAAACATATGTAAAAGCACCATAAAAGAAAACCTTCTTAAGATGAAGGAAACTTTGAGTATATATCACAATGTTTTTCTATTTTATATTAAGTGTAAACACATATTCTTACGGTGCTGTTGAATATTAGACAAAAGCCTACAGAGATTCAGACAGAAACAGAAATTCTCTTTCAAGTTAAAAAAAAACCAAAAAACAAAAAACAAAACACTCCTCGAACTTCTGAGTTATGTAATGTGTCAGAAAACTGTGGAGCTGGGATAAGAGGTAAAATACACGTGTTTTATATTTAATCAACAGGCCACTCAAGTATAAAATTGACAAAAATTTCTGAATTGTGCAAATGCTGAGGGTACATTGTTCCCATTAACTGTGGCTTAAAAAAAAAATCTAAAATCTATTTAGTAACTTGTTTTGACTAAATTAAAGGTCAATTGAAATGATCATCTCAAAAGTTATATTTTGGAAGTAGTTTGTGTCTTGTGATGTTACTCTAAATTTACTCTCTCAATTCATCTTTTCTAACATATTACTATTACTATTGTTTGAACAATAGTCACTTACTTTTGCAGATTAATTTTTTAATCTGCCTCTTCTTGATTTCTCTGATGTTTAAGTCATAATTTCATTTTTCCTTTTTTTTTTTTTTTTTAGACAGGGTCTCACTCTGTCACCAAGGTTAAAGTGCAGTGGCCTCTGTCTCCTAAGTTCAAGCTATTCTAGTGCCTCAGCCTCCCTAGCAGGTGGGATTATAGGCATGTGCCAACTACACCTAGCTCATTTTTGTATTTTTTAGTAGAGATTGGCTTTTGCTATATTGGCCAGGCTGGTCTTGAACTGCTGGTCTCAAGTGATCCGTCTGCCTCAGCCTCCCTAAGTGCTGGGATCATAGGCGTGAGCCACTGCACTTGACCCCTTTTTACTTCTGAATTTTTTAGGCTCACAGGGAGAACATCTTCTAATAATGGTGTCTTTACCCTTTTTTATCACTATTATTTTATTTTCATATGCAAAAAAATTAAACTTGAAATAGTTCTAGATTTTTTTTTCTTCTGCTTTTGGGATGTGGCTGCTTCATCACACAAGGGGACAAAACTACATTCACATCAGTGAGGACCCAGTGCAGAGTTCAAGTGGCACAGCCCCAGCCTCGCAGATTTAATTTCGAACTTGGCACTCATTTCTAAAATTACCACAGGAAGAAAGAACAAAGAGTCACCACAAATAAATGAACTATGGAACAATGTTCTTTCGAAAGTTTTTCATTTTGCAGTGAAACATTTTGCAACTGTAATTATATGACTGCCTGCTTTAGGCCATTTTAGGGGTGTGTGTGTGTGTGTGTGTGTGTGTGTGTGTATAATATATACTCAGCACATTTTTCAAATCCAGACAAGGTAACAGCAACAGGGTTGACTCTGTGTGTGTGTGTGTATA
>NW_012101098.1:2226592-2250812 GCF_000951045.1 Mandrillus leucophaeus | reverse complement strand
AAATCCATTCTGGGGAAACGTTATCCCCAAATAAGAAAAGTTGATGGAAAACAAATTTTATAAAGTGTTATTTCCGTAAAAGTGAAAGTGAACAAAAGAAAAGAGAGAAGAAAAAAAGGACAAGAGGATATAGCCAGAAATTGAGATAAAAACCAAGTTGGAGAAAGTGATGAGGAAGTGGGGATGCCTCAGGCTGGAGGATACTACAGCAGACGTGTCCAAGGGCAGAATTATTCCATGATCAAAGACAGCTGGAGTTAGGCATGCGGAATGCAGTGGCCAACCACAATTACATCACCAATGAAAGATGACAGAAATGCCTTTGTAAAGCAAATGTCATTGGGGAGTTACAGCACAAACAAATGTAATGAAACATATGTAAAAGCACCATAAAAGAAAACCTTCTTAAGATGAAGGAAACTTTGAGTATATATCACAATGTTTTTCTATTTTATATTAAGTGTAAACACATATTCTTACGGTGCTGTTGAATATTAGACAAAAGCCTACAGAGATTCAGACAGAAACAGAAATTCTCTTTCAAGTTAAAAAAAAACCAAAAAACAAAAAACAAAACACTCCTCGAACTTCTGAGTTATGTAATGTGTCAGAAAACTGTGGAGCTGGGATAAGAGGTAAAATACACGTGTTTTATATTTAATCAACAGGCCACTCAAGTATAAAATTGACAAAAATTTCTGAATTGTGCAAATGCTGAGGGTACATTGTTCCCATTAACTGTGGCTTAAAAAAAAAATCTAAAATCTATTTAGTAACTTGTTTTGACTAAATTAAAGGTCAATTGAAATGATCATCTCAAAAGTTATATTTTGGAAGTAGTTTGTGTCTTGTGATGTTACTCTAAATTTACTCTCTCAATTCATCTTTTCTAACATATTACTATTACTATTGTTTGAACAATAGTCACTTACTTTTGCAGATTAATTTTTTAATCTGCCTCTTCTTGATTTCTCTGATGTTTAAGTCATAATTTCATTTTTCCTTTTTTTTTTTTTTTTTAGACAGGGTCTCACTCTGTCACCAAGGTTAAAGTGCAGTGGCCTCTGTCTCCTAAGTTCAAGCTATTCTAGTGCCTCAGCCTCCCTAGCAGGTGGGATTATAGGCATGTGCCAACTACACCTAGCTCATTTTTGTATTTTTTAGTAGAGATTGGCTTTTGCTATATTGGCCAGGCTGGTCTTGAACTGCTGGTCTCAAGTGATCCGTCTGCCTCAGCCTCCCTAAGTGCTGGGATCATAGGCGTGAGCCACTGCACTTGACCCCTTTTTACTTCTGAATTTTTTAGGCTCACAGGGAGAACATCTTCTAATAATGGTGTCTTTACCCTTTTTTATCACTATTATTTTATTTTCATATGCAAAAAAATTAAACTTGAAATAGTTCTAGATTTTTTTTTCTTCTGCTTTTGGGATGTGGCTGCTTCATCACACAAGGGGACAAAACTACATTCACATCAGTGAGGACCCAGTGCAGAGTTCAAGTGGCACAGCCCCAGCCTCGCAGATTTAATTTCGAACTTGGCACTCATTTCTAAAATTACCACAGGAAGAAAGAACAAAGAGTCACCACAAATAAATGAACTATGGAACAATGTTCTTTCGAAAGTTTTTCATTTTGCAGTGAAACATTTTGCAACTGTAATTATATGACTGCCTGCTTTAGGCCATTTTAGGGGTGTGTGTGTGTGTGTGTGTGTGTGTGTGTGTATAATATATACTCAGCACATTTTTCAAATCCAGACAAGGTAACAGCAACAGGGTTGACTCTGTGTGTGTGTGTGTATATATAAAAAATATACTAAGTATATACATGTAATATATATACTTTAGTATAACTTATGTTAATGCAGTAGTGCAGGCTATTTCTATTCTACAAATTTTATATTTTATAGCTACAAGGGTGAAAAGTAACCTACATTTTGACGTCACATATCCTTGTATACAAATAGTATTTATTGAATTTGAGCCAAAAACTAGAAGTCTTTAGTTTTAGCACTTGAATGAGCTTCCTTGCTTCTATATGATACACTACTCACATCTCCAGAGTTTGCCGTTACTCATTACTTTAAACTTGGAGAAACAGGTGAACCCAAACTTTTGATTACAATTTTTATATACAAGTTAGATAACACAGCTCAATAAGACAGAGCTATCTATCCTAAGCCCAACACACACCTTCTATAGTATGTTAGACAAGCTTTGAGATTTCTGTTTTTCCTTACAAAATAACGTACAAATTTCGAAGTAACTGGTAAAACTGATATACAGAATGTCAAAGGAAAAGTGACATTTTTCTGTTGGTTCCAAAAAGGTTCCAGCAAATTTTGTACTCTGCTTTGTTCTCTAACTATACGTCTGTTATATGCAGAAAGCTCTTTCACAGGAATTGAACTATTTAAATCGTATTTTATATTTTATTTTACAACCAATTGTGTGGTTATGATTGCCAGAATAATGTCAGTAAAAAGCACACATGGTCGGGCCTGGTGGCTCACGCCTGTAATCCCAGCACTTTGGGAGGCTGAGGCAGACAGATCATGAGGTCAGGAGTTCGAGACCAGCCTGACCAACATGGTGAAACCCCCCCTCTCTACTAAAGATAGAAAAGAAATTAGCTGGGCGTGGTGGCACCTGCCTGTAATCCCAGCTACTCGTGAGGCTGAGGCAGCAGAATCGCTTGAACCCGGGAGGCAGAGGTTGCAGGGAGCTGAGATGGCACCATTGCACTCCAACATGGCGAGATCCCATTTCAAAAAAAAAAAAAAAAAAGCGCACATTTCTTGGAACCATTCTCAATAGTATTACGTTTTCTGTTTTCTTTAATTTGGAAAGTAATACTCTCAAGTTATATTTAATTGTTTTCGCTGTGCATTTTGTAGACAATTCACATAATTGAATGTTTTGAATATATATATTCCCCATTTATTTTTCTTTTATATAATTCATCAGTTTTTACCCTTACATACTTATATCTTTCTGATTAAAAGGACAATTAAAATTCATAGGCATAATTTGTCAAATCTAGCATTTATACCACTCATCAAAAATAATTTAAATACTAGTTACCACCAAGTAGCAAGAGGAGGCAGTTCCTTATTTTCTCACACTGTAATTGTAAAGGACTCCTAAACAAGTTCCAGAAAAAAAAAAAAAAAAAAAGACCCTGGAAACTTCTCATTTCATCCTTGGGAAAGTCTTGGATGTGTAGGGAGCAGCACAAATTTGTTGAACCAATAAAATAAGAGAAAATATCAATGAGGCAAGGCAGAATTAAATGTCCATGACCCTTAAATTCAAATTCTGTAAACAGTAAATATGGAAGAGAATAAATAAACCGGTAATGGAGTCCAACCACAGAAAGAATCAATTATGATTAAGTTAGACTCTGAAAATATACATAGAATTTAAAATCAGTGGTTTTAAGTAAGGATTTCCAGCTTTGGGCTGTTTCTTTTGTGCCCTGAAAATGTGAGTTACCTGCTTTATTGATCATTTATATTTCAACAGATAATGGCCAAATTGTGAAATCTGACCTGTAGAATACTCTAAAATTTCTTTTTTCATTGTTAATCATCCATATAGACACAAATTTCCAAGAAATAAAATACTTTAAAAATATTAAAATAGCTGCGTGTACCATGGGAACTCTAGTATGTAAAGTAGAAACCGGTAAAAGTTAAAAACAGCACGTGAAGAGTTAAACGTGCAATGTGGCTAATTACCAAATGTACCCAATTTCTCACAGACTGCAGTGCTGCCCCGTCTACTGCAACAACAACAAAAAAGCATGTTTGCATGTCATGAATTGGCACAGGTTATTCAAGGAAATTACGTATGCACCCAGGGAGCTATTCAGGAGAAAGGACAGGGAAAATGTCATGCAAAACAGTTTTGCTGTGTGTAGCAAATTCTCCAGAATGTGAAACTCGGTGCTGAGAGAGTCATCTGGAAGCAGCGTTTCTGCCACCTAGTTAAAAAACAAAAAGAAAACTCCAAACAACACAAATGCAAAGCAAATGCTAGTATTTTCCCCATGAATACTGCAATTTAGATATCTGCTTACCACCCTTCTCTTTTCATGTGTTTTGTGTGATGGTTGACAGGTGTCCTGATAAACACAGTGTGATAAGACAGACCAGAAACTAGTGCCTATGCTACCCATTTTCAAGTCAGAGGAAAAACTCTAAAAGGAAATAAAAGGAAAAAGGAAAAGAAGTAAAGCAAGAACCTCAGCTAAATCTTTCTTACTTTTTAAAAAAGAAAAAATTAATAGCTTACACACATTTTGTTTTCAAGACTATCTTTTACATGTATACGTTGTTAGGGATGTCTTTTGAAAACGTTATTTAAATAGACTGGATTTTGCTTTTCATGGCTTAATTATTGAGTTTTTAATCAATAATTGCAAAGTTGTGTTTTGTTCCCATATCCAGGATAAAGGGGAAGACCCACTCTGGAGTATTGCTGATTCTTGGCATAGAAGGAAAGGATAACATGGGGAACTGGCTTCTAAAAGTTCTGGCAAGATGTGATGCGTAATTTTCATCTGCATGACGTTGAACAAAAGATGATACCAATGGGGACCAGAGGTGCCATCTAATCCCAGGAAAGGATGACGATTATACAAAGGTGGACATGAGATATGCACTGATGGCACCTACATAATGCTGAAACTTCTTCTTTAATCTATTTAAAATTTTATTTTGGTTCAGTGTTTGCTGCGGCATCATAAATAAATGCTTATCTTTCTTTATGAGAACTCGAGCCCATGTGGGATGCAGTGGTTCATAAACCAGTTCTGTCTGCACAGAGGAGATTGTAAATTATGGAAAAGTGAATTCACGATGACTTTGCTTGATATAGTTTGGATATTTGTCCCCTCCAATCTCACGTTGAAATTTGATCCCCAATATTGGATATGGCGCCTAAAAAGAAGTGTTTGGGTCATGAAGATGGATCACTTATGAAAGGTTTGGTGCCATCCTTGTGATAATGAGTGAATTATTGCTCTATTAGTTCCTGTGAGATCTGATTGTTAAAAAGGGCCTGGTGGCCAGGTGCAGTGGCTCATGCTTGTAATCCTAGCACTTTGGGAGGTCAAGGCAAGTAGATTACTTGGGCCCAGCAGTTTGAGACCAGCCTGGGCAACATGACAAAAACCTGCCTCTACAAAAAATGCAAAACATTAGCTGGGCGTGGTGGTACACATCTGTGGTCCCAGGTACCTGATCACCTGAGCCTGGGAGGTTGAGGCTGCAGTGAGCCATGATTGCACCACTGTACTCCAGCACTCCAGGCTGGGTGATGGAGTAAGATCCCGCAAAAAAAAGAAAAAAAAAAAAGAAAGAAAGAAAGAAAAGAGAGAGAGAGAGAGAGAGAGAGAGACAGAGAGAGAGAGAAGGAAAGAAAAAGAAAGAAAGAAAGAGAGAAAGAAAGAAAGAAAGAAAAAGAGAAAGGGAGAGAGCGCAGCACCTTTTCACCTCTTTCCTCCTCCCTTGCCAGGTGATGTGATGCCAGTCCCCCCTTCACCTTCCACCATGAGTGAAAGCTTCCTGAGGTCCTTACTGGAAGCAGGTGCTGGTACCATGCTTCTTGTGTAGTCGGCAGGACCATGAGTCAAATAAACCTCTTTTCCTTATACATTACCCAGTGTTAGATACTACTTTATAGCAACATGAAATGGACTAAGACACCGACTTTCAAAGAAAAGATCGAACCAAATGAGGATTAATTTGGAAGATGCAAGAAAAGGATTTTGAGTCTCTTAAGGTACAGGAATACCAAAGTTGGGGCAGGGGGAACAAGTTCAGAATAAGAAAAGAATCCTCATGACATGTAACTGTGACGTATCTGAGAGGCCATGGTTCAACCTGGCCTTATTGTCCTAGGAGGTGACCAGAGCAGACCTCTTCACTGACTGCATGCAACAGCACCTGGATCCTCTTTCACTGTGCATAGTCCTGTTTCTTTCCCTAGTGGAGTGTCCAGAAAAATTAGAGAAAAACACATGTGCAATCCTCTGTTTTCACACTCAGAAGTCCAATTTGTTTTAAGTTCTATACAAATCAAATTTTTCACAGGCTGTACTTCAACTGCTTTAAATTCGGAATTACTGATGCTACTCCACCCAGCATGACATGCTCCATTGACAAACACTGTCTTGAGTCATTCACGCACCAGAATTTCTTGCTTGATTATTTTTTTAATGCATTCATGTTTTATCTATCCAACAATTAATTCTAGAACAAGTACCTTATAGTGCCTTTACATTCCACAAATAAACTTGCAATCACAGCTCAGTGATTGCCAAGAGAGCAACATCTTTATCTTGAAGTGTATGAGTTCCTTATGGTTAGTGTAAAAAATGACTGCAAACTTAGCAGCTTAAAGCAACACTTAATGATCTTGTTATTTAAGAGGTGGGAAGTCCAACATGGATCTCTCTAGGCTAAGAAGGAAAGGTTAATGGGGCTGGTTCTCTTCTGGAAGCTCTAGGGAAACATTCATTTCCCTGCTCTATTTTACCTCCTAGAGGCCACTTCCATTTCTTGGCTCCATGACCTCTTCCTCCGCTGTCAAAGCTAGTGATGTTGAACTGTGTTGTCACATCTTTGGAAGTTGGAGGAACATTATCCTGACTACCATATGAAGTGATGAATCAAAATTACCATGAGGCCCTGGTCTTGATTTCTTCACATTTCTGCCTCAATTTTTTTTTTTTTCTGTGAAGGAAAGTTATTTGGAAGAATTTTTCATAGCATGTACTCTAACTCCCATTCTAGGAGTGGGTTACTGAATTTCTTTACTTGTATCCCAGACATGTTTCCACCAAGGTTTTTCAATCTTGAAACTATTGATATTTGGGGAAAGCTGGCATTTTGGACAGGATCAGTCTTTGCTCTCTCTCTCTCTCTCTCTCTCTCTCTGTGTGTGTGTGTTTGTGTGTGTGTGTATGTGTGTGTGTGTTTTGGGGGCAGGGGTTGTGCTGCCCTGTGCACTGTAGGGTGTTAAGCAACATCACTGACTTCTACCAAATGGATGACATTAGCACCTGCCCACCAAGTCATGGTGACAAAAAATGTGTGAAGACATGGCTTGGTGTCTGCTAAGGGGAGAGGTCACCTCAGTTGAGAAACACTGGTTTACACTGACTGAAACAAAGAGACATGCATCAGCCTCTGACCATTGTGAATGAGACTGTCCAAGCTATAGTTATGTGATGGTTAATTTTATGTGTCAACTTGGGATGTCAAGAAAACTAGTGAAACATTATTTCTGGGTGTTTTGTGTGTTTCCAGAAGACATTAGCATTTGAATCAATAAACCCAGTAAACGAGATTGCCCTCATCAATGTGAGTGAGCAGTATCCAGTTAATCAAAGGCCTGGATAGAACAAAAAGGCTGAAGAATGGAGGATCCCTTCTCTCTTCTGGAGCTGGGACATCCATCTTCTCCTGCCCTCAGACATCAGAGCCCCTTTTTCTTAGGCCTTTGGACTCAAACTGGGACTTGCATGATTAACTCTTCAGGTCCTCAGGGCTTGGGTTTCCATTAAAATAGACTGCTGGCTCTTTCTGGATCTCCCTTTTGAAGACAGCAGATTGTGAGACTTCTCAGCCTTCATAATCATGTAAGCTAATTCCTTATAATAGATCTATCTATCTATCTATCTATCTATCTATCTATCTATCTATCTATCTATCTATCTATCTATCTATCTATCCATTCGTCCATCCTATCCATTCTATGTATCTATGTATGTATGTATCTATCATATTTCATCTACCTATTTATCAATTATCTATCTACCTACCCATCTATCTCCTCTTGGTTCTGTTTCTCTGAAGAGTACTGACTAATAAAAGATAGTTTACTGTGAAGTTGAAAAGCCATCGGTTTAGACATAAACAAAGTTTTCTACACATACTTGGAGAGAGAAAAGAAGAACAGGTCAACAAGAAAGAGGTGTTTGGGAGCTGTACGGATGTCTGTTCTCTGTTGGTGTTCGATGAAAACTTCATTGGGCAATCTCTATCATTGGGAGGTTGTCATGGGTGTTCTGAATCTTTGCTTATCTCATAATTGACATACCTTATGGGCACAAACACTGTCTAAGAGCTGAAAACCATTGATGGGTCACTCATTCCTCAGCTGGCGAAAAGGTAGTAACCAGAGAAATTTCATACCATGCTAGACTGTGTGGAGCAGTCCAACTCTATTTTTTTAGACTTTTATTTTTTTAGACTGTACATGTGCAGGTTTGTTATATAGGTAAATTGTATCATAAGGGTTTGGTATACAGATTATTTCATCACCTGAGTAATAAGCATAGCATCTGATAGGTAGTTTTTTGATACTCACCCTCCTCCCACCCTTCATCCTCAAGTAGGCCCTGATGTCTATTGTTTCCTCCTTTGTGGCCATGTGTACCCAATGTTTAGCTCCCACTTATAAATGAAAACATGCAGTATTTGGTTTTCTGTTCCTGCATTAGTTCCCTTAGGATAATAACTTCCATCATCTCCATTCGTGTTGCTGCAAAGGCCATGATCCCATTCTCTTTTTATGGCTGTGTAGTGTTCCATGGTGTATATGTACCACATTTCCCTTATCAGTCTAACATCGATGGGCATTTAGGTTGATTCCATGTCTTTGCTATTCTGAATAGTGCTGCAATAAACATATATATGTGCATGTATCTTTATGGTAGAACAATTTATATTTCTGTGGGTATATACCCAGTAATGGCATTGCTGGGTCAAATGGTAGTTTCGTTTTGAGTTCTTTGCAAAATTACCAAATAAACAATTCAACTTCTGATTGCATGAAAGGAGTCCTTTAATACGGGGATATCACCCAGGACAATTTCTCAGGGCCCTTTTCTGTTTTACTATAGAGTTGACCTTTGGACAATGCAGGGGTTAGGGGTACTGACTCCCTGCACAGTCAAAAATATGTATAAACCTTTCGTGTCCTCCATGACTCAACTACTAATAGCCTATTGTTGTCTGGAAGCCTTATCACTAAACACTTGATTAACAAGTATTTTATATATTATGTGTATTATATACTGTATTGTTACAATAAAGCAAGCTGTGGAAAAGAAAATGCTATTAAGAAAATTATAAGGGAGAGAAAATGCATTCACTGTTCGTTAAGTGGAAGTGGACCATCATAAAGATCTTCACTTCACTGTCTTCAGGATGAGTAGGTTAAGGAGGAGGAGAAAAAAGAGGAGTTGGTCTTTCTGTCTCAGGGGTTGCAGAGGTGGAAGAATATCTGTGTGTGAGTATACCTGCATCGTTCAAACCCATGTTGTTCAAAGGTCAACTGTGCTAGATAGAGAGCTGGTGATGGGTACCAACCAATTATAGTAGTTTAGATATGTGATGTCTCTCTGAAATGGAGTGAGAAACTCAGAACTTTTTATCAGTTTCAAAAACATGTTGTAGAATATTTGAAATAAGGGGTTTATGCCTCATTCCCATTGGTATAATTAGCAGAAAAATCTTGCAACTGCCAAATGGGTTTCTTTGTTATGCATGGGCACTCAGTGACTGGTAAACAGTCAATCTAAAGTGGATGATGAAAAAGGATGAAAAAGAGTTATAAATGCTTAACTGTTTCAGTGATTTTAATTAAAATATTTGTCATGCCTGAAACTAATTAGTAATTACTTAAGCTCTTTATTATGTCGTGCTGAGGAAACATTACTTTGAGTTTCAGAGCAAATTTGAGTTTCAAGTAAATAATTGTTTAAGTCAGAATTAATTAGCTCATAAATTATGTAGCCACAAGATCATTTTAATGAACTTATGTTTGTTAATAAATGCGTCAAGGTCTTCTTTTCTCTAGTACTAAAATGCATATTGTTTGATGATATTGAATATAAAAATAAAATACACAATGATTTTAGATACATTAAAATGTTTTCTATGCATGGTATCTATGGTGTCTAAGAATGAAGTATATTACTTAAAAGATATTTTAGTATGATGATAGGCACATTAAAAAATTCAAAACTTAAAATAAGCTTACTCTTTTGTATGCTTATATGAGGAGATGAAATTGTAAAATGTTTTGGAAGTTTAGTACGTGATACAGTGTTTCAAAATTGTAAGACTGCAGATACAAAACCTTCTGGGAGTACTTGTTTGTTTGGCCATCTTTCAAAGGAAGCAATACTGAGGAACTGATAAATCGATGATATGAATCCTAGTTGGTTCATAATCCCTACCTGTGAAGCAGGTTGACAGTGTACTGGTTACTTGCTTGGGTTTGGTAAGAAAGAATGCACCCCCTCCTTGCCCAGCACACACAAAATTACATAAAGTGAATTTGTTACTTACAGATAGGTAGAATAAGACAACAGAAACCTAGGATTTATAATGAACCAGTTCCCGAAAGCTTGGGAAAGCTGCCTGGGGTGAATGGAATCTCAATGGCATGTACTCCATTTGCATAACGGCTGAGAGATCCCTGAAAATAGCTTACTCTGTGTTTTATACCCCAGGGGAACATGATTTGCTGGGATAAAGTGTTTCAAGACATCCTGTTCTAGGAGGAAATGGAACAGAGTTCTGGTTGTCTTGGCCAGTTTTTTCCCATCTCAGGATGTTGAATTCTCCGCACATTCTACAATTATTTTTAGAACTACAAGTGAGAAAGAGGAGGAGGGGTGAACAGTTGGGTAGCTGAAGCCATCTGGGGACTTGTGCTGCACCACACTTATATAAAACCCAAATTACTATCATCATAATTTCTCTTTGAGGTTCAAGAGTGTAAATGATTGAATTTTATACATGTCGGAGTATCCATGTCAAAGTATACATTATCAATAGGTCTTTAAACAGATGACTAGTTTGTAGAAAATCTGTACAACATGGTTAAAAATAGAAGCAAGATAAAATTCAAGGAATAAAAGCTACTGAATCATTTGAGAGAAAGCAAGAAGAGTGTATTCTGACATCTATTAATTATACATTTATAGCAGAATAGGATATTCACGGAGACTGCATGCAGGTGCAAAGAGAATGTAACTTCTTTATGATTCCAAAACTATTTTGTCCTCTTCTGTATGACCTCAGCTTATTTAGTTTCAATTAATAAAACAACATTTTAGTGCAGTGCTGTCATCTTGGTCTGATTAAAAAAAAACAACCCATCTGTTCTGTAGGTAAAGACATCCTTTGTTCCAAGTTTTGTGTTTAAAACTCTTTGTATTCTTTTTCATGGTGGCTTTTGTGTGAAAGTTAGAGGGCTGGGGCTTAAATAGGGGGAGGACACAAAGGTGTCAGGTGCTCCCTGGTGTTTGCTCTATAGGGAGCTTGTCTGAGCTTTCATTAGTCTGGAGACCTCTGAGGACCTGCTGGTTCCACCCATATGGTCCACATTTCCTTCTGAAGACTATTTTCTCATTCTAGTAGGTGCTCCAAAAAGCCATGGCCATCTCCCCTTGCTGTTTGGGCTCCTTCTTTGCTCTTTCTGGGTCTACACAATCTGTAAGATCTGGCTGGGACGACCTTGGCACACTGAGTTCATTGAGTTTGCCATGCAACCCCCATCTGCAGAGCTAAAGATTTAAACTGTGCACTTGTTTATTTTCTATTTTTCTTTTTAAAATCTAGGCCCTTTACAATGAATCATCCATACTAAAAATATGTGTGTTTTTCAATTTCTTTTTTTATCTTTTCTTATGGGTTGAATGGTGTTTCTGCAAAAGCTATGTTGAACTTCTAGTATGTGCCACTTCTGAATGTGACCTATTTGGAAATAAGGTCTTTGCAGATGTAGTCAAGTAAAGATGAAGTCGGTAGGGTGGACCCTAATCCAAGAAGACTGATTTCCTTATAAGAAGAGGAGATTAGCACACAGACACACACAGAGGAGAAGGCTATGTGAAGACAGAGGCAGAAGTTGAAGTGATGCGGCCATAAGCTAAGAAAAACATGGAGCCACTACAAGATGGTTACTTTTAGGTGTCAACTTGAGGAGGTTAAGAGATGTCTAGATAGCTGACCAAGCATTATATCTGGGGATGTGCTGTTTCTGGAAGAGATTAGCATTTAAATCAGTAGATTGAAGAAGCAGATTGCCATCTCTAATGGGAGTAGACATCATCCAATCAGTTGAAGGCCCAGAGAGAACAAAATTGCAGAGGAAAGGTGACTTTACTCTCTCTGCTGTAGAGGAAAGCTGAGACATCCATCTTCTCCTGCCCTTGGACATCAGAACTCTAGATTCTTGGTCGTTCAGAGTCTAAGCCTGCACCAGTGGCTTCCTCCAGTTCTTAGGCATTTGGCCTTGGGGTGAAGATTGACATTATTGGCTTCCCTGGTTCTCCACATTGCAGAGAACCTATGGGAGACTTCTTGGCTTCCATAATCATGGGCACCAATTCTTCCAACAAATCCCCTCTTCCATTTCTATATCGTGTATTGGTTCTGTTATTCTGGAGAACTTGACAATATACACCAGAAGCTGCAGGAGCAAGGAAAAATTCTTCCCTACAGCCTTCAGGGGGAGGACAGCCCTGCAGACACCTTAATTGTGAACTTTTAGACTAAGGAACATTGAGAGAATACATTTTTTGCTGTTATAAGTCACTCAGTTTGTGGCACTTTGCCGTGTCAGTGCCAGAAAACTAACCCTGTTCTATATAAAAATGAAAAAGAATGAAGGAAGAAGACCGGGATGGTCCCACACTATTTATAGAAGGATTCAGGATGACTGATTTTTCTCTATCTACTGTGGCTTCCTTTTCTTTCTTTATTTTTCTTTTTTGCTACTTCCCCAGAGCAGGGTGATTTTATAAATAAGAGGGTTATCTTACATCACTCGTCCTTGGGATCCCATAGATAGTTTACTTTCCTTTCAGATGGTATTTAGTTCATGGGCAGCAAATTAAGCATTTAAAATACACATCATGAATATAAGTTGAGTTACTGCCTAATGCAAGGGCTTAAAATCTGGGAACATTCACCTTTGGATGCATGCATGAATAAGTAAGTTGGTTTAGTGGCTTTCACACGGTCTTGCTAATAGATACTTGGTAAAACCACTTGATGAGAAGAATAGGTGTCAGTCCTCACTGTACACTTTTTAGTTCTGTGGTGTCAATGAAGTCTCTTCATTTCTCTAGAGCCCGATTCTGCACCAGGTAGCAGGGGAGAAAGCATCATTTATCTGTCTCCAGTGGAAAGTTGAAAGAGATAAATTTAGAAGGCCACCTCCACAATGGCTATTAAAAAAAATTAGATACATATAGATGATCATCTAATACCAATGCATATGTGTGAGGAGGAGGAAAATAGGAGAGAGAGGAGGAGATGGGAAGGAGAGGAAAATGGAAGAAGAGAGGAGGGGGGAAATGAATGCAGGAAAAAACATGAGAGAAAGAACAAGAAGGATGTGAATATTTTGTTTTACTAAACGAACGGGGGAGTGTTTAGAATTTGAAGAGAGCAAAAATATATTTAAAGGACTTTGGTTTCTGTTGTTTGGATTTTCACTTCTGAATGTAAAATCTTGTGTAAGAAACCTGAGGAATAAGTCAAACGGAATTGAAAGAGTAACTATAGGAGGAAAGACTAAAGGCAGAGATGTACAGCTTGGTTTCAGCCTCTCTCAGCACACGACCTAGCGAACGTTCCCTGTCCTGAGTAATCTTGTTTCCCTGTTTTGTTACTGGTTTGTCTTGTCTATGTAACATGTTCTTTTTTTTACACATTTGTTTGTAAGTCACTTTCCCAACACTCACACACTGACGCTCATAGTACAAACTAAATTTCTTGAAGCCATGAGCTTGATTAATTCCAGATTTCTTCCCCCAAAAGGGCTTGGAACAAAGTAAATTCTCCGTAATCATTAGTTTGTATTTCAATCAACAAATTAATGTGCGTATCCTTTATTGGCATTTTAAAGGTTTTCAGACTCAAAGTACCTATTATCCCCTATGGCTTTTGCCAGAAGAGTGAGAATAAATTGTTCTCAATGAGTAGCTTTTCAGCACAAAGAAGGAATAAAAAACTTGCGTTTTTCTGTAGTTATTATCTGAACAATCGCTATAATTCAAGATGGGATAGAATCATTTTCACTCAGTCATTTTTTTTTCTTAACCACAGCCATCAAACAAGAAACAATGTTTCTATTACCTAAGGGTATATTAGAATGTGTAGACTGAAACTATGAAAGCATGTTAGAAATTTATTACTCCTCTTGCTGCTTTTTTTTCCTTATAAATACTTATTTATGGCTTTGACAAATTTTCCCCAAAGTTCCCTTCATCTTTTGGTAGTGAGGGAAAAGCATTATCACATTAGGTTTGAGTTGACTTGATTTAGGAGTCCAAGTGTTTGATCTGGCTGAAGGCATTATTGATGCGTCTGAACGTGTATATTGTAAAACAAATTAAAGTAATTAAATGGAAGTAAAAACCCTTTTAATGGGAAAAACAAAAATATTAAATGACTAGACAGTAATCGAGTGGTGCATCTTAATTAAATGAAGTGAAATGTTTTACTTTCTTTGGAAGGTCTTTAGCTGGAAACCTCTGGTATGGGCAAACCTGCTTTTCAAAAAACAAGTGTAAAAGCAATGCTACTATAATGTATTTGGTACCTATTTTTAAAAAATTAATAAAAATTTTATGTATTTAAGGTGTACAGCGTGATGTTTTGAAACATATTTCCATAGTAAAATGATTACTATAATCTAGCAAATTAACATATCCATCACCTTACATAATTACTTCTGTGTGTGTCATAAGAGCACACAAATCTACTCTTTTAGCAAATTTCTAGTTTACTATACATTATAATTAGTTACAGTCACCATGCTGTGCCTTGGATCTCTAGGTTTATTCATTCTATATAATTGCAACTTTGTGTCTTAACCAACACCTCCCCATTTTCCCCACTTCCCCATCCCTGATTACCACCGTTCTACTCTCTGTTTCTGTGGATTCAGCTTTTTAAGATTGTACATATGAGTGAGATCATGCAGTATTTTTTCTTTGTGTGCCTGGCAATATCCTCCAGTTTCATCCATGTTACTGCAAATGGAAGAACTTCCTGTTTTAAGGCTGATTAATGCTCTATCATTGGTATAGACCACATTTTACTGAAGTATTCATCCATTAGCGAGTACTTGGGCTGCTTCTACCTTTTGGCTATTGTGTATAATGCTGCTACACACATGGGTGCACAAAGATCATTTCAAGTAGCTGCTTTCAAAGATTTTGGGTATATACCCACAGCGGAATTGCTATGTTGTATGGTAGTTCCATTTTTATTTTTTTGAGAAACTTCCATGCTATTTTTCGTAATGACTGTACCAATTTACATTTCCACGAAGGGCTCACCTTTCTCTACACCCTCACAAACACTTGTTGTGCTTTAACTTTTGATAATCGCTGTCCTAACAGATGTGAGGTGATATCATGTTGTGGTTGTGATTTGCATTTCTTTGATGATTAGTGATGTTAAGCACCATTTTTTATATCGCTTGGCCATTTACATGTCTTCTTTTGAGAATTGTCTATTCAGATTTTTTAGAAAACCTTGATCATGAGCTCCTTCCAGGCTCTGACTGATCACGCAGGCCTGATAAACTCTCAGCATATAATTTTGTGGGAGGTGAGATGGAACAAAAACTCCCTAGGAAGACTTTGTATCAGTGAAAAAACCTCTTGAAACTTGACATCTGTAAATGAGAGGGATGGCAGCTGAGTAGCTCAGACCACCTTCTTTTTGAATAAACAGACCAGAGTGAAGTTTGGGTCTGTCTTGCACTTGCTTGTGAACTTGGGGAACTTGATCTAGCCTTGAACTCCTCCTATGACTATCAGAAGATTAGATGAAATAATATATGTCCCAGCACAGTATGTAATATATGGTAAACATTGAATAAATGGCAATTGTACCTGTGATGACTATTTGATCTTGGAGTTGACTATTTGATGTGACAGCCATTTGATCTGGTGCTGTAGTGCAGAAAATAATGCCCCCCAGAGATGCCCATGTCCTAATCCCTATGTGGCAGACCAAATAATGGCCCCAAAGATGTCCATGTATTAATTACCGTGTAGTAGACAGAATGGTGTCCCCAAAGATGTCTATATTCTAATCACGTGGTATATAGAATAATGGCCTTCAAAGATGGCCACTTCCTAATCCCCATGTGGTAGACAGAATAATGACCCCAAAGATGCCCACATCTTAATCCCCATGTGGTAGACAAAATAATTGCCCCCAAAGATGTCCACATCTTAATATTTATGTCTTAGGCAGAATCAAGGCCCCCTTACATGTCTACATCATAATCCCCAGAACCTGTGAATATGTGACCTTATGTAACAAAGGGGGCTTTGCAGATGTGATTAAAACCCTAAGATGACAAGATGATCCTGAATTTTCTGGTTAATTCCTAATCAGAATTGCAAGGGTCCTTACAAATGGAGGTAGAAAAAATCAGGGTGATGCCATGTGAGAAGGACACAACTAGACGTTCCTGACTTTGAAGGTGGGAGAATGCGCTTAGAGCCAGGAATGTGACCGCTTGTAGAAGCTGGAAAAGGCAAGAGAATAGATTTTCTGCTGGAGCCTCCAGAAGGAAGCAGCCTTGCTGACACCTTCATTTCAGTCCAACAAGATACATTTATGACTTCTGACCTCCAGAACTAAAAGGCAATAAATGAGTGTTGTTTGAAGCCACCAAGTTTATGGTAATTTGTTATATTAGGTTGGTGCAATTGTTATTTTTGTTAATTTTAATGGCAAAAACTGCAACTGCTTTTGCACCAACCTAATAGCAGCTATAGAAAACTAATACTCATACCATGAAAGAACAAAGAGTTGTATTATTCCAAATAGTAACCTGCACAGCTCCTGTGTCTACCCACAGCTGTAGTGACTCACCTGTTTTTCTCTGCCACACACCTCCATTCTAAGTAATTGTAGTGAGCAATTCAGCAAAGTGTGGCGAAATAATTACATTCAACAATGACTGGCACATATGGAACACTCAAGAACATTGCTTACTTCAATGATTCTTGAGTGTTTAATACGTGCTGATCCTTGCTCTAAGCACTTCTCATACAGCAGTTAATTTTATCTTCATAAGAACTTTTTAGGTCAATGATATTATCACTTCCATTTTACAGATTGGAAAACTGATGTACAGGGAAGTTAAATAATGAGGCTCTGGAGCCAGCAATGGGCAAAGCCAGAATGTGACCGTACAAAGCCTCGTTCCAGAATGGGAATAATAAACTCCTTATTATACTACCCACTCTCAAAATCTGAAGGTGGCATTGACTATGATGTTGACATTGGTCATAAGTATAATTTAATCGACATCTACTATCCCCTTCCTAAAAGTTGTGTCAACTTTTATCAGTGTCCCAAAGCAGTAGAAGTGTCTTGCTGGGCTAATAGTTAAAACCAGCATGAGAGGATGTGGATGCAGAGTTGAATGGAGCACCTAAGATGACTTAGTGAGAAAAGGGTGGACTTAGATACAAACCAGTTTTCGGTTTATATGTTCAGTTTTCTTCCCACTCCAATGCTGCTGAATCTGTAAGAAGATTCAGGGGAACATTTTTCTACACCTGTCAATTCATTCATGCAATAAGGATTCCTGGAGGGCTGACTCCTTGGTGTAGAGCAGCTGATTGGAATTCCGTGACAACTGTATAGACTGTTCAAATCATTGCAAAAAACTATAATATTTGGATAAATGCTTCGATTGTTTGAATCAGCAGGTGACAAGAGATTCTTACATAAACAGATGTTTAGACTGCCTCCCAGTTAAGGGAAACTTCTTGCAATGCTCAGGGCTGGACACATTTTCCAAAGCCCAGTGTGAGAATTCTCCCTGAGAATTATAAACAATTCAGATTGTCTTATACAATTTGCAATAAAATTTGGTTGCTTTGCCAGACCAAAGTATTACTCTGTGTGTGTGAGTGTGTGTGTGTGTGTGTGTGTGTGTGTGTGTGAACATTATGTTACTGGAAGTTCCTAGTTTTAAGAGCTTTGTACACATTATCTAACTTGCTGGCACAACTCTGTCAAGTTGGTATTATTTTTTCCACTTTATAACTAAGAAAACCAAAGCCCAGAGAACTCAAGCAAGTAATAAAAAGTCACCTACCTATTAAGTGCCTGAATAGGAAAGGAAGCTCAAAATTAAATAATTCCAAACCCTGTGTCTCAATTACTATATGAAGAAAAGTACAGAATTCGTGTTGAACTTTGTTTTGTATCAAAATTCAGTATTTAGCATTTCTTTTGCTAATAAAGCAAAAAAGTAATGTTTCATTTTAAAATTTATACAGCAAATGAATGTGTGTGTAATCACTTCAAATAGAATTGATTTTTAAACTCAATGTGCCATGTAGTGTTTTTGCTTTTATTTACAGCGTTTGTGGGGCATACTTCATTTTTCTTGTCTTGTTATTTTGATGCATGATTGAATTAAGAGAAAGAAGGTAGTAAATATCTGCTGACCATTAATGTTCTTTTATATACAGCTAGTAAAATGTAGTGGGGAAATTTCAGGCTCTGTAAAAAGAAATTACTGGTGGTTTGGTCTTACCTCTCATATAATTTTTTCATTTTATCCACTTCCAATAGGCAGCAGGCAACCACATGGCACAATTAGATTTTGAGGTGGTGTATTCATCTCATACAAACCTTATGCCTAGATCAACTCAATGTTTCAGTATTGTTCCACTGGAGTGATTTTTGAACCAATTATCTTAATGAAGTTGCATGCTTAGAATATCTTATTTTACACTACACTTTCTAAATAACTTTTCTCTCTGTCTCTGTTTGTTTTTTTGGTCTGTATTTGTCAGTTGTCTTTTTGTTAAAAGTGACAAAAAGCAAAAAAGCAAACTTAAACCAGCTTGAGCAAAAATGGAAGCAAATTGACTTCAGCTTCTTTAGGTTTGTCCCAGACATATCTAGATAGAAGACTTCAAACGCTATGGCCAGTACTGACTCTCTCTTCATCCCTCAGCTCTGTGTACTTTCCTAGTTTATTTCATTATGCATAAGGAGTTTCTCATTGTAGTGGCCACATGGAGGCATTGTTCACATCACTGATGGGAAGAAGAAATAAAACATCTTCCATTTTTTCCTCTCCATAACATCCACAGAAGAATTCCAGACCTAATTTGATTTAGCACAGTGGTTTTCAAAGTGTGGTCCCTGAACCAGCAGCAACAAGATCACCTGGGAACGTGTTTGCAGTATCGCGATTTATAATGTACCCAATCATTCTCTATACTTCTCCCAAGTATTTGACACCATGTTTAAGATTTAGTGGCCATTTTCTGTATAAGACTTTGTGTGGACAAAGATTCATTTGACAATTGTGCAGGAGTCCAGCTCCAGTGGGGAGAATGCATCCTAATTAAAATGTTTGGTAAAAGATGGATTTATGTATGGTGTAAAAAAAAGAAAATTTGGACACTTCAATTCAGAAATGGTTTAGCTTTGTTCTTGCACATTCCTGAATTAAATTCTTTGCTAATTAAATGAGAGATTATGGTTTTCTATCCATGTCACTGTGCAGCAATTTTTAAAGCTATGAACACATCTGCTCTGTTAATATACTTTTAAAGATGGAAATGAAGACAAATGGGCAATTTTGCATAAAAGTTGTTATCTTGGTAGGAGTGGACTTGATGTATGTTAGACAGATAGTCGTCTGCTGCCAATTTTTCTTGACTACATGGGGAAAAGGAAAAGGCAGACGTTTCAGGCCAAATCTGTCCTGAGTAACTGCCTTAGTCCATTTTGTGTTCCTACAAAGGAATACTTGAGGCTGGGTAATCTTATTAAAAAACAAGGTTGTAATTGGCTTGTGATTCTGATGGCTGGAAAGTTCAAGGCTGAGCATCTGCTTAGAGATCACATAGGAGAGAGAGAGAGAGAGAGACACACACACACACACAGATTGAGAGAAAGAGAGAGAGAGAGAGAGAGAGAGAGAGAGAGAGAGAGATGGGGCACTACCAGGTCCTTTTTAACAACCAGCACTTGCAGGAACTAATAAAGAATTTACTTACCCCCTTGGAGGTATTAATCTATTCACCAGGGATCCACCTCCATGACTCCAACACTTCCCATTCCACCCTACCTCTGACACTAGGGATTACATTTCAACATGTTTGGAGAGGACAGACACGCAAACCCCAGCAGCAACCTCATCAAGTAAGTGAGTTTGTTTTGGTATCTTTCCATCTCTTTCACACCTCTTCAGATTCCACAGGTGCAGCCTCTTCCTCATTCTTCCCTTACTATTGTTAGATTCTCAACAATTTCTGGTCATTGGCAGCTGGGGAAAGATTATGGAGCAATAAAAAGGAACAGACTTTGAAGTTATATACATACAGAGGCCAACCCCTGAGTCTAATAGTCCTTGGCTATGTGACCTTGGGCAATGTACTTCAACTGGTGTTTTTAACGTGACTGAGGACAGAAGCGAAGGGAGATGGAGTTGTCTTAATGTGGTTTTAAGGTTCTCCATGTTTAAAATTAGCTGTAGAAAGAGATAGCATTCAGTGCCTCCTCAGGGTACTCAATTTCTCTTCTCTAATCACTGAGCTTAGATTGTCTCACCCAGGTCTCTCCCAGAGAACTTCATGGATCCCACCTTTGTTTCCCTAATATAAAGAATCATCTCCCTTATTCTGAGCAGTATAGTATCATAGGAGGAAGATGGAGATATGGGGAAATTTGACTGGTTGCTGGCCATGTCCTGAGTTTCACCTTAACCTTTGGGTTTCATTTTCTTTATGCAAATTGCGTGTCCCTCAAGGCTAATGGTGGCATCTTCTTGAAAATACGACTCCATCAGTACTTTGAGAGACCAAGTCAGAAGGTTCACTTGAGGCCAGGAGTTCAAGACAAGCCTGGGCAAAATAGCAAGATGCAATCTCTACAAAAAGTTAAAAAACTATCAGGTGCAGTAGCACATGCCTGTAGTCCCAGCTACTCAGGAGGCTGAGGTGGGAGGACTGCTTGAGCCCAGGAGTTTAAGGCTTCAGTGTGCTATGATTGCACCATTGCACTCTAGCCTGGGCAACATAGTGAGACCTCGTCTCAAAAAAACCTAAAAAGAAATAAAAAAAGAAAACACTACTCCAAGTGGAGGACAAATCTATTTTCCTTGATTCTTCTTAGTCCAGTTGGAAATGGCAGAAATTTCCCCAAAGGATTTTGACTTTCTAAGGGAACATCAAATGTAAATTTAAATTCTGCAATGTGAAAACATATAAATTTAAATTCTGCAATGTGAAAACATTTTTTTTTGCCTTTTTTCTCACCCACTTCTCATACAGTGTGCTGTTAGGTGACATTCAGTTTGACTCAAGGAAGAGCATTAATAATGCTACCTTAAGGAAATAAAAACTTACAAGGAGTTAACGTATTTAAAACATCTTCATGAACAGATTTGGATATTCACCTGCTAAAGAATAATCTTAAATCATTTTGGAAAGAGATGGAGTGCAGAAGATAAATAGATTCTCTAAAAATAAATCAGGTATTTAGTTCCACTTAATTTTAGCTGAAGTATTATTGTAAAGAGGGTTGCTCTGTGATACATGTATTTATATTCTAGAACATGTTTATTCAGAATTAAGTCCCATTAAGCCCTAAAAGTAATTGTACAGTGGCTGAAAGCCAGATTGTTAAATTATCTCAGATGCAGGTTTATTAAGAACAATTCATCTTCATGCTTCAGTATGTATGTTGTAACTGTTAAGCAAAGCTTCCTGGAGCTCAAGGAATATGTAAAGGAGTACATCAACTTTGATGAAATCCTTCCTATTCTGCTGAATAAAGAGGAAAGAGAAAAACCTGCCATTGGAGTGAGCTAATCCTACCTTGTTATTTGAACTGCTCTCCAAGGCCTATCCACATCTTCCCTCTTGCATGCCTGCTGACTTGGCCCTACCATTCGTTGCCTTGCTTTTAATTTCCAACAGCAGACCATCTTCCAGGTTGGATGTTATTCCTGAGGATGACTCAGGAGGAGAAGATGAGTGCAGGAAAGTTCTCTCAGTGGCCTTGGGTCAACCTGGTTCTTCCCACTTTCTCTCTTGCACTTTTCAACAAGAATAACTGTAAGGTGTGTTAGGAATGCAATGGGAACTGGCTAGAACAGCCTGGACTCTGTTCCATTTCCCTGTAGAAACAGGATCTCCTTGACCACTTTAGCCTAGTGGTTCCTGTTACCCCAGGGTATGAAACCCAGAGTGGGCTGCATTCTTGGGTCCCTCACCTGTAGTGTAAATTAGGGCACATGCAGAAGAGACTGCGTCCACCCTGAGCAACCTTCCTGAGCCATGGGGGACCAACCACTCCTGAGTCCTAGGCTTCTGTTGTCCTTTGCTATCTGCAAGTAACAAGCCTGATCCATGTGACTTAGGTGTGTGGGAGTTCTGTCTTCCCGGACTTAAATACCTAAGTTAGTAACTAGTGCACAGTGAGCCTGTGTTTTGGGTGACTTGGGGAGGCAGATACTCTCAACAGCCTCTTATTAGTTCCTTCTCCTCACTGCTCACTCCTGTTCATGAGACTGGCTCTTCTTCATCACCTGAGGAACTTTTGCCTTCAGAGAATGACAGAAGAAAAGCTGTCTTATTCCATTTGTGCTGCTATAACGAAATACCAGAGACTAGGTAACTTAGGAAGAATAGACATTTATTTCTCTCAATTCTGGAGGCTGGAACTCCAAGATCAAGGTGTCAGCAGGTTTGGTGTCAGGCAAGGGCTGTTCTAGTTTCTGAGATGGAGCCTTGTTGGCACATCTTCTGGGGTGGTGAGTGCTGTGTCTTCATCAGGTGGGAAGTAGAAGGTTAAAAGGGGTGATCTCTCTGAAGCCTCTCTTAGAAGGGAATGATCCCATTTATGAGAGCAGAGTCATCATGACTTAATTGCTTCTCCAAAGACTATACCTCTTCATACCACCACTATGGGGATTGAGTTTCAACACATACACCCAGGCTCACTGCAACCTCTGCCTCTCAGGTTCAAGCAATTCTTCTGCCTCAGTCTCCCGGGTAACTGGAATTACAGGCACGCACCACCACACCCGGCTAATTTTTGTATTTTTAGTAGAGCTGGGGTTTCACCATGTTGGTCAGACTGGTCTGGAACTCCTGACCTCAAGTGAACCACCCACCTTGGCCTCTCAAAGTGCTGGGATTACAGGCGTGAGCCACCATACCTGGCCACATTATGCATTTTTGTTGTTCTTTGATTTTCCTTTTTATACAATGAACTTTGAAAAATAATCAAAATGAAATATGTTGAATCCAGAACTGCCAGTATTGCAGGATTAATCAACACAAGAAGCATCTGCATGGTGAGGATAAATGTGGAAAATTCTTGGAGCTTCCATAATTTATTGCAAAATAGTCCTGTACCTGTCTTAGGGGAGACACATTTTCTTTCTTTTTTTTTATGAACAATATTTTATTTTATTTTATTTTATGGTTTTTTTTTTTGGCTCAGACTACAGAACTTTATTTTTTCACAGTTTGGGAATCTGAAAGTCCAAAATCAAGGTGTTGGCTGGGTTGATTTCTCCCTCCCTCCCTCCCTTCCTCCCTTTCTCGCTTCCTTTCTCTCTTCCTTTCGGGGAGACACATTTTCAAATGGAAATAAGGATTGTTGGATATCCTGTTTATGGACTTTCAGAAATGATGCTGAGACAATTTCTCTCTAAGAATACAAGATTTGAGAATTTTAATTTTTTTCCCCTTTAGGACTTTAAATATTGCCTCTTCCCCAGGGACTCCTACCTTTTATTTGAGATATGCCTCCAGTTTAATTGCACATTGTAAAAGAGGCATTTTAACTGTGGCTGTAAAGATAAAGGTCTTTAGTCAGCTGAAATACTGACTTGCAAAGTTAAAGAAGATAATTTTGCTAAATCAGCTACAACTTTAATGGCCATTTAAAAATATCATTTCACTAGTCCCAAAGAAATCTTTCAGGTTACCTTGTAGCCAACTGACTTTGATATTGGCGTAAAATACTCATTAGTCAAGGTTTTATCTCAAATAGGATCTGTTTGCAACCACAGTAGTTTTTATAGGAGGGGGAATTAAGAAAATTACCATAAAGGTCTGTTTGCAAAGCTAGTTATTTTTCCCTCCCTCCCTTCCTTCTTTCCTCCCT
>NW_012101098.1:2189270-2226318 GCF_000951045.1 Mandrillus leucophaeus | reverse complement strand
TCCTTCCTTCCTTCCTTCCTTCCTTCCTTCCTTCCATTTTTTACATAAAGTTTTTTTTTTTTTCTACGTTCAGTCTCTATGGTCTCATGTCCTGCCATGGCTTTCAACAGCATGTTCAGTTGATGATTCTCAAATTTACACAGCCAGCTCAGACCTGTTCTCCGAGCTCCTGCCAAATTTACCACCCTGCCTGACCATGCCACCAAAATTCCTAATATACCATGTTCAGGATAATGCTTAAGATTTTCATGTATCATCCCTTCCTGATTAGGACGAATAATACAAGCAGATATATGGGATATATTGATTTTTCCCTATGATATGATATGCTTGTTTTCTATTTCAGTACTTTTTGTTCTGACATTTATTATTTTCTTTAAACTTATTAAAGGATTCCTCTATTATACTTTCACTAATTTCTATAATTGAATATTTTAATTACTTAAAAAATTCGTTTATAGCTACATATTTATTTATCCTTTGGGATATCTATCTACCTTTCTATCTATTTATCGACCGATGTATCTATCTCATCTATGTATCTATCTATGTATCTATCTACCATCCATCTCATGTATCTATCTATTCATCTATCTACCATCTATCTACCTGTTTGTGTCATCTATGTATCCATGTATACATGTATGTATGTATGTTTGTATCTATCTATCACCTATTTTGTCTATCTATTCATCTATCTATCTATCTATCTATCTATCTAATCTATCTATGCATCTGTCTCTATCTATTTATCTATGTATCTATCTGTCTACCTGCCTGCCTGCCTATCTACTCATCTATCTATGTGTCTATCTATCTATCATCTATCATCTCTATCTGTCCATCATCTATGTATCTACCTACCAATCATCATCATCTATTACCTATTATCTCTCTTTCTTTCTTACTATCTATCTCTACTTATCTATATCTAAGTCTACTCCAAAACTCCATTGTTAGTTGAGCATCTTTGATGTACAAATATGTGATAATTAAACTGTCATTCGATGGAGTAAATTACAAAAAAACTGGCCACAAACTCTTCCCATCCCTGTAGGTCCCCTCCATCTCAGTGGGATTTTGCTGCCCATTCCTGTAGGTACACCCCATCTCAGTGGGATTAAGGGATGTATTCTACTTTTTCATCTTTGAATCTGGGCTTGTCCTGTCATTTCCTTTAACCAAGGGACTATTAGTCACACAGCAAGGTGAGATCCCTGAAGGTGAGATCCCTGGGTTGATGCCTTAGGGGGCTTTGTAGCTCCCTCTCTTGCCTCCTTTGTACATGATACTGATTGGGAAAGAGCCTGATCCAAGCTCCTGGAGGGTGAAAATTATCCTGTTCCTGTGGGACTGCCAGATGATTGCAGGCTCTTGAGAACCCCGGTGGGTGAGACAGCAGAAGAACCATCCCCCGAACCCAATTCAAGCTGCTTATCACTAGAATGATTAACAAAATAATTTTTTTTGTTTTCTTGAGACAGGGTCTTGCTCTGTCACTCAGACCAGAGTACAGTTGTGTGATCACAGCTCACTGCAGCCTCAAACTTCTGTGCTCAAGCAATCCTCCCACCTTAGCCCTGAGTAGCTAGAATTACAGGTGTGCACCACCACATCCAGGTAATTTTTGTAGAGAGGGGGGTCTTGCTATGTTGCCCAGGCTGATCTCAAACTCCTGGTTCAAGCGATCCTTCTGCCTTGCCCTCCCAAAGTGCTGGACTTACAGGTGTAAGCTGCCATATCCAGCCTGAACATTGTTTTGAGTAACTTAATTTTTAGGACATTGAACAAAAATATATGACTGATTTCTTTTTAAACTATGAATTAATCAAAATTACATATTTTATTGTTCCAAATATATATTTTAATCTGCTTTTTGAAAAGCTATATTTTTGTTGCTGATGTCTCAGTTGCACTGTGATCAGAGAGAAACTATATATACTATTGATTCATTCATTGAAATTTCCCCTGTGATCTGGAATATGGCTGAATTTTATCAACACATTCAAAGAGACTAGTCTGTTTGTTGGGTGTCCTAAAATTCTATACTCACTCACTCTTTTTTTTAAAAATTTTGCTTTGTTAGACATTTACAAACCCAATATAGTTTTTCTGGTTTTCTTTTCTGTGACCAGCCTGCTCAAATATTTTGTCCATTTCCTAGAGGATTGCTTTTTGGTTCATGGAAGTTGTTCATGGGATCTGAGTGTTGATCCTTTATTAATTATACATGTGGGACAAAACTACTTCCCAGTTAGGATTTTTGCACTCTCTTCATGGTTAGTTCTAAAAGCATATATGAAAGGGCTCTGCGTATTATTCCAATTGTTCATTACTTAATGCTTTCCGAGTATTCTAGTAAAACATATTCCTCCTCTTCTTCTTCTTTTCTTTCTTTCCTTTATTTTTTTTTTTTGGGAGGGTCTTTCTCTGTTGTCCAGGCTAGAGTGTAGTGATGTGATCATAGCTCACTGCAGCCTCCACCTCCTGGGCTCAAGGGATCCTCCTGCCTCAGTCTCCCAAGTAGCTGGTACTACAGGCCCATGCCAGCATGCCCAGCTAATTTTTGTATTTGTTTTTTGTAGAGACGGGTTTTTGCTGTGTTGCCCAGGCTGGTCTTGAACTCCTGGGCTCAAGCAATCCTTCTGCTTCCGCCTCCCAAAGTGCTGGGATTACAGGTGTAAGCTACCACAATCAATCATAAAACATACTCTTAAGCATTAAAGTTCGAATCAGTTTCTAGTTTTCTTGTCTTTATGTATTTTGGTGCAAGGAAATTTAAAGTTCATTCATTGCTTTTATTCTCAAGTGAATACTAAAGCCCTTTATTTTTTCAGAACTTAGAAGATAAACAACACAAAATTAATTATTTCAGGAACTATGTCAATCTAAACTCAATTATTTTTTTGAGTTGAAAATATGGCTTTTAATTATCTGAAGATGAGGTGAAGATGAATCAACATAGGATAAAACAGACTTATTCTGAACATGAGAATACAGTTTATCTGTGCACCCACCTACCTTAAGGGAAATATGCACTTTATAAGACGGTTTTTTAGTATCACTGTTTTAAACGGAATATGCATTTATCATGAAACTAGTGACTCTTGTTTACTGTGCATCAGTGGTAGTCAGGGTCTTTACGTATTTAAATAATAACCACGAGTCTTCAATGAGAGCTCATTTACAACTAGAGAAATGATAAAACAGTGATAGAAGGAGGCATTGAGGAAATTAAATTAGAACACAAAATAATTACAAAATGGAGAATTAACTATATACATGAGTGGATTTCTTATGAACCCTTATCCGAGCTTAGAAAACTAAATATGCTTAGGCCAGCACTTGTCAGACTTTAAAGTGTGCACATTGTCTTGAAGGATCGTGTTGAAATGTAGACTCGGATTCAGTAGATCTTGAGGGGAGCTTGAGATTTCTGCATTTCTCACCTGTTCCCAGGTGATTTCACTTTGTATAGTAAGGCACTAAGCTTGCATCTCGGTGGGGGAGTCTTATTTTTGTCAGTTTCTTACATAAAAATTTTCAAAATATTACGTTTATTAAAATCTATTTTTGAGGTGGGAGAAGAAAGTAAATTTAAATGACTTGGCTGTGGTCACAGTATACCTTCAAGTAACATCTTTGCAGGCATTTGGAGTTGAAATAAATTTCGCCACAGGTTTCTTTTTTCTTTTCTTTCTTTCTTTTTTTTTTGCAGAATCTTTTTTTTTGTTTGCTTTGATTTCTTTTGTGGTAAATCTTATATAACATATAATTAATCATTTGAGAGATGCATTTGTTGGTATTTAGTACATTTGCAATGTTGTGTAACCATCACCTTCGCCTAGTTCCAAAACATTTCCTTCAACCCCAAAAGAAAATCCTTACCTGTTAAGTAATCACTTCCTCACCCTCCCTTACCTCCTAAACGCTGGCAATCACTGAGTTGCTTGTTGTCTCTATGGATTTGCCTATTCTGGACATTTCACACAGGTAGAATCATGCAATATATGCTCTTGTATGACTGGCTTATTTCACTTAGTATAATGATTTCAAGGTCCACTCATGTTGTATTCTGTAGCAGAATTTCATTTCTCTCTGGCCAGTTACGGTGGCTCACACCTGTAATCCCAACATTTTGGAAGGCCGAGGTGGGAAGATCTGTTGAGCCCAGGAGTTTGAGAGTGGCCTGGGCAAGACAGCAAGACCTCACCTCTACTAAAATTAAAAAAAATAATTAGCCAGGTGGAGTGGTGCACACCTGTGGTCCCAGCTACTTGGGAGACTGAGGTGGGAGGATCACTTGAGCCCTGGAGCTGCAGCGAGCTATGATGGCATCAGTGCACTCCAGCCTGGGTGACAGAGTATGACCCTGTAAGAAAAAAAAGAAAAAAAAAAAGAATTTCATCCCTTCCTATTGGTGCAATTTTTCTATTATATGGATAGACCACATATTGTCTACCCATTTATCCATTGATAGTTAATGGATATTTGGGTGGCTTTCATCTTTTTGTTATTGTGAAAGATGCTGCTATAAACATGCATGTACAGTTATTTGCTTGATGTGGCTATAGACCAATCCATTTCATTTTAAATGAAACCCAATGTGGCACCCTTATATTAGAGAAGAGATATTCAAGGCTTGCATGATAAAATCAACACAGGGTGGGCACCTTCCTTCCTTATGTTTAGTATCTCCCATTCCATGCAGACATTACACCTAGACAGACACAAAGACACCCTGGTAAACAACCCTACAAGATTGACTCTGCTTCCATAGACCACCCTCCTTACTTTTGCAGAGAACTAGTGAGCTTCCAAAACTTTCCCAACATGTTATTTGGTGCATTTTGCTGGGAAGGATGGAAATCTCCATTTTCCAACTTGCTTTTCTGTGATCTCTTGGGCAGTATTTAAGCCGTTAAGAAATAGAGTAAATATCAACATGGCTTTTTATATTTCATGTACAAAGATTCCTGTAAACCGAGTTGGAAGGATTTGGAAGTCACTTTTTTCTCTATTTTTTGAAAAATCTGACATTTAAAATTTACAACTGTTTAGTTCACTTATATTTGGTTCCTCTATCCCTTAACTTTCTATTTACTTTAAAGCATTCCAATGGCTATGAGCATCACCCAACATGACATAAAATAGGCAGATCTCTTCTATTTTACATAGTACAGAGGAAGAGGTCAACACTGAAAGAGGCACTTTGAGGGTTTCTTGAGGAAGAATCAAGGGAACAGGTTGGGGTCTAGCAGAGGTGCCCTGTTTTTATGACAACAGCTCTCGGTGAGTGGGGGCATTTCTGCACCCATTACTCATCCCCTTGTAGCTCTGTACTTTGCTCTGATGTTTGACGTCTACTCATTGAAAGTCCAATTTCTTTGGCTCCATTTCTATTATTTCCTGGATTTCCATTTAACTCTCCCTACAGAAGGGTGCAGGTATTTGTATTTTTAAAACAATTTCTAGGGGATTCTGATGAACAAACATATTTGGAGTCAATTGCCTCTGAAGGCATAACCTCACAAGGTGGCTAAGTCTACTCTTTGCTCTAATGTTCTTTTGCCTACTGGATTGCTATGAAGTATAAATCACATTATTGAATAAATTTTATCTGTCATGGATTAAACACTGTCAACCCCCCAAAATTCACATCCACATAGAACTTGTGAAAGGGACCTAATTTAGAATGAGGGTCTTTGCAGATGTAACTAATGTAAGGGTTGAAATGAGATGGTCCTGCATTAGGGTAGACCCTAAATGTCATGGCAAGTGTTCTCATAAGAGAGAGAGAGTGCAGAGACACACAGAGAAAAGAGGAGAAAACCACATGGAGATGGAGGCAGAGACTGCAGTGATGTAGCCACAAGCCAAGGAAGGCCTGGAGCCACCAAGAGTTGGAAGACCCGGGAAGGATCCTCCTTTAGAGACATCAGAGGAAGCATGGCTCTGTGGATACCTTGATTTTAGACTTCCAGTCTCTAGCACTGTAAAAGAACACATTTCTTTTTTTGGTAATTGTTATGGCAAGTGAATGAAACTAATATGCTATGTAATGTGCCAATCCACATATGACCCCTTACCCAACACATGAGCAGCTTCCCCTACTATCAACATCACCTACCAAAATGGTCTATTTGTTGCAATCCATGAACCTACATTAACACATCATTGCCTTAAGTCTAGAGCTCACATTAGGGTTCAGTCTTGGTGTTGTATATTTTATGGGTTTGGACAAATGTATAATGTCATTGACTCATCATTATAGCATCATACAGAGTGATTTTACTGCCCTAAAAAGCCTCTGTTATACATTTATTTAATAGTCTACTTCTGTCCCTAGAGCCTGGCAACCATGATCTATTTACTATCTCCATGTTTTGCCTTTTCTAAAATGTCCAGTAGTTGAAGTCGCATAGTATGTAGCCTTTTCAGATTGGTTTCTTTCACTTAGAAACATGCATTTAAGTGTCGTTGATGTCTTTTCGTGCCTTGACTGCTCATTTCTTTTCATAGCCTGGATATAGCAATGTTTATTTATCTGCTCACCTATGGAAGACTTTGATTACTTTCAAATTTTGGCAATTGTACATAAACCTAGTATACATATTTGCATGTAGGTTTTTGTTGGGATATAAGTTGTCAACTCCTTTGGTTAACTACCAAGCAGTGTGATTGTTTAACTGTATGGTAAAAGTGTGTTTAGTTTTGTAAGAAACCACCAACTGTCTTCCAAAGTGGCTGTACCATTTTGCATTTCCATCATCCAGGAGTGAGAGTTCCTGTTGCTTCACATCCTCACCAGCATGTGGTGTTGTTAGTGCTCTGAATTTTGGCCCTTCTATCTAATAGGTGTATAGCGGTATCTCATTATTTTGATTTCTAAGTTCCTAATGACATATAATGTGGAACGTCTCTTCATATACTTGTTTGCCATCTATACATCTTCTTTGGTGCTGTATCTTAAAGTTTTTGGCCCATTTAAAATTGCTAATTTTCTTACTGTTGAGTCCTGAGTTCTTTGTATATTTTGAATAATAGTCTTTTATCTGCTATGCCTTTTGAAAATATTTTCTCCCAGTCTGTGGCTTGTCTTCTCATTCTCTTGACAGTGTCTTTTGCAGAGTATAAAATTTTTAATTTTCATGAAGTCCAGCTTGCCAATTCTTCCTTTGCTGGATCATGCTTTGGTGATGCAACTAAAAAATCATTGCTAAATTAAAAGGGCATCTAGATTTTCCCCTGTGTTATTTTCGAGGAGTTTTATAGTTTTGCGTCCTGCTTTAAGGTCTGTAACTCATTTTGAGTTCACTTTTGTGAAGGATGTAAAGTCTATGTCAAAGTTCTTTTTTTTAAGATGTAAATGTTCAGTTTTTCCAGCATTATTTGTGGAAAAGGCTTTTTAAAAAATATATTTGTCACATTCCAATTCAATCAGTTTTTAAAAATTGTTTTAATTTTAAATTCAGAATAATGTTTAAAGGTTTATGTTGGACAAAAGGCATAGCTATTCATATTAGTTTCCTGGGGTTGTCATAACTAATTGTCACAAGCCAGGTGGCTTAAACAACAGAAATTTATCCTCTTATCATTGTAGAGAATGGAACTCCAAGATGGCGCTCTTGGCAGGGCCACACTCTGTCAGAAAATCAAGGTGTCACGCTCACTTGGAGAGCTCTAGGGGAGGATCCTTCCTGCCCCTCCCAACTCCTGGGGGCTCCAGGCATCACTGGGCTTGTGGCCACATCACTCCAGTCTCTGCCTCCATCTCCACGTGGCCTTCTCCTCTTTGTCTGTGACTCCTTTTCTGTCTCTTAGAAGGATGCCTGTCACTGCATTTAGGGCCCACCCAAATCCCAGATGATCTCATCTTCAGATTCTTAACTAATGACATCTGCGAAGACCCTACTTTCAAATAAGGTTCCATTCGCAGTTTCTGGGGGATAGGACATAGACATATTTAGGGGGTCACCATTTAACCCATTATAATTGTATCCAGTTCCTTCTGGAGGCTCTAGGGGAGGATCCTCCCTGCCTCTCCTAGCTCCTGGTGGCTCCAGGTGTCCCTGGGCTTGTGGCCGCATCATTCCACTCTCTGACACCATCTCCACGTGGATTTTCCCACTTTTCTCTCTATATCTCTTTTAAGAACACTTGTCATCAGATTCGGGGCTTGCTACCCCTAATCCAGCATAATCTCATCTTGATTCTCACCTTAAAATTGCCTTTGCAAAGATTATTTTTCCAAATTCACAAGTTCCGGAGATTAGGACTTAGAGCTGTATTTTTCAGAGACACAAGTCAGTGCATTATATTAATATTTAATGAGTTATCTACATTCACTAAGAGTGGAGTTTTGAAGAGATTGAGCAATGTTATGAATTGTAAAGCCAGGACGGAGGTGAGTTCTGTTTCCACATATTGAAATGAGAGATACATTACTGACTGTGAAAGCTGTATACTCTGTATACTCTGTGAAATACTACTATTGCACTACTTGGAGTAGAAATACCAACACCATCCTTTACACTTTCCCTGATAGGGCATAACTTAATATATTAGCTAACGTCGTTGTCAAATAGTTGGTCTTGGCTTTAAAAAAAAAAAGAGAGAGACATGGAAGTGCATTAGTCTGTTCTCACGCTGCTAATAAAGACATATCCAAGACTGAGAAACTTATAAAGGAAGAAGGTTTAATGGACTCACAGTTCCACATGGCTGGGGAGGTCCCACATTCATGGCAGAAGGCGAAGGGGAAGCAAAAGGCATGTCTTACGTGGCAGCAGTCAAGAGAGTGTGTGCAGGGAGACTGCCCTTTATAAAACCATCAGATCTCCTGAGACTTATTCACTGTCATGAAAACAGCATAGGAAAACCTGCCCCCTCCCATGATTCAATTACCTCCCACCAGGCTCCTCCCATGACATGTGGGGATTACGGGAGCTATAATTCAAGGTGATATTTGGGTTGGGACAGAGAAAAACCATGTCATATGTAAACATAAAAGGCTGCCAAAATGTTTTGTCTTCCTCTTCCATCCATTATGATTCATTCTCCAAACTACAGCTGGAGTCTTCTGCCTAAAACACACAAGTCTATTTGTCATCCTTCTATTCCCAGCCCTTGTATGGCAGCTCTGTATGGTGATCAGAACAATGTGCATTCCTTTTGGATTTTGCCTCAAAGAGAAGACTCTGTTTACCAGTCTGGTTGCTTTTTGGTTTTGTTTGTGTTTGTTTTTGCTATTTCTGCTTGCTACAGGGACACCAAGTTTACCTCTGGGTCCATGACCATGCGGCTGTCTCTGCCCAGAAAACGCCTCCCTTCTTCTAGAATGTGCATTTAAAGGTTTCACCAAGCTCCCTCCTGGCTGTCCCCTTTAGTTCCAGCGTAGGCACCACTTCCTTTGGGGAACCTTTGATTCTCCCAGGCCCAGTGAGGTGTGTCTTCAGTGTGCTGCTGTTGCACTTCAAAGGCAACGCTCTTTTTCCGTTTTTAATGTGAAAGAAGCACATCATGGAGAACAGGGTGTATCCATCTCCTCAAACGTTTATCCTTTGAGTTACAAATAATCCAATTACTTTCATTAAGTTATTTTATTACAAACTGTACAGTTGAGTTACGACCAACTTAGGTCACCCTGCTGTGCTATAAAAAGTAGGTCTTATTCATTCTTTTTGTTTGTTTTTTACCAATTAAACATCCCCACCTCCTCTACCAACTTTCAACTATCCTTCCCAGACTCTGGTAACCATCTAGGCAACCCTCTTTAATACCATGTCTTCAGTTCTGATTAATCTTCTGTCTTTTCTGATGCATGGCAACTCTCCCAAATAGTGTGTATGGCCTGAGTAATTACGGTGTAATTTGGGGAACACTGGAGTATCATATTTTCTTTGAATTGGTAAGAAATATTTTGGAATTACTTGAAATCATGAGCAAACGTGATCACATTTACAACAAATTTTTTCCTCACCCCAACATATCTTAATATCAGTAACTGAGTACAAAGGCATCATTGTGTAAGTTATTTTGATGCATGGCTGTTACTTTCCAGGTTGGATTCTGGGGTATTGTACTGGACCGTGAGAAAGACTCTTTCCTTGAAAGGTATCAGCGAGACGGCATTGTGTCGGTCTGATATCAGAGACTCCGAACTGGAGTCCCATCGGATGAAAGTAAAAGTCACTTAACTGATGATGCTCTTCAGCGAATAAAAGCTTCCATCTGCTCCTTTCAGATTCACTGTTCAGGATTCTCACTAGAAAACGGCCGTTGGAAAGATGATCTTAGAGAAATATTAAATAATAGAGCATTCTTCAGCCTGGAAAGGCCCCTTGCTCCCTGAGGTCTGAATGGCATTTGGACAAAACAGCCCACTGCAAATAGACAAAGGGAGAAGGTGGGAGGAAACATTAACACTTTGCTTCCGGGTTTTGGTGGGAGAGAATTATGGCGTGTTTTCCTCTCTCAGGTTCTTACAGAATGCAATTTTACAATACCTCAAATTCATCAGAGAATGAATGAATGGGATCAAGAGAGAATAAACTGACAGAAACGATTTGTGATTAGGCAGAGGTGATGGTTGTACAACATTGTGAGTGCACTAAGGACACTGAAATGCACACTTCAAAAATGGTTCTTTTTTTAATGAGACTTTAATAAAAACAGAATCATTTAGCTTTTGATCCTCAGAAAATAAAAATAGAAGATGTCTTCTCTTAGGTAACAAAAGTGAGCATTTGGAGAGAAATAGTTTCGGCCAGAGTGATTATTAAGCACAACTGGAAATGTTTGGAATTCTTTTGAAGTGAGCAAAGAAGAGACAGCTCATTCGGACAATGTTTCCTTTTGTCCTGTGCCTCTTACTTAGAAGCATTTACAGAGTGTGAACCATCATAGTCTGTGGAAGAATCCGATGACTACACAGCTTGCATTTCTTCTGAAGCATCTTTTAATGCCTATAAAATATACACATCTTCACACCTTGCCCAGAGGTCAAACCAGAAATGCTGACTTTAGGTCTTTGCAATTCAGAGCTCCTTAAAGGATTCCAAAAGGGCAAATCCAATCTTTTAGAAGCAGCTACAGTGGACTTTATCTTCCTCCCTCTTCCATCTCAGTGAGTAAGAAGATTAGGAGTAATGGATCCAGTAATAAACATGTGTGTGTCTGTGTCCTCATCTACTTTTTTTTTTTTTTTTTTGAGATGGAGTCTCGTTCTTGTTGCCCAGGCTGGAGTGCAACGGTGCGATCTCGGCTCGCTGCAGCCTCTGCCTCCTGGGTTCAAGCGATTCTCCTGCCTCAGCTTCCGATGTAGCTGTGATTACAGGCACACGCCACCACACCCAGCTAATTTTGTATTTTCAGTAGAGAGGGGGTTTCTCCATGTTGGTAAGGCTGGTCTCAAACTCCTGACCTCAGGTGATCCACCTGCCTCAGCCTCCCAAAGTGCTGGGATTACAGGCGTGAGCTACCGCGCCTGGCCCTCATCTCCTCTCTCTCTCTCTCTTTTTTTCTTTCTTTTTTTTTTTTTTTGAGACGGAGTCTCACTCTGTCGCCCAGTGTGGAGTGCAGTGGCGCGATCTTGGCTCACTGCAAGCTCCGCCTCCCGGGTTCACGCCATTCTCCTGTCTCAGCCTCCCGAGTAGCTGGGAGTATATGCGCCCGCCACCTCGCCCGGCTAATTTTTTGTATTTTTAGTAAAGACGGGGTTTCACCATGTTAGCCAGGATGGTCTCGATCTCCTGACCTCGTGATCTGCCCGCCTCGGCCTCCCAAAGTGCTGGGATTACAGGTGTGAGCCACTGTGCCTGGCCCCTCATCTCCTCTTCATATAATGACCACAGTCCTATTAGATTAGGGCCCACTCTAGTTACCTCATTTTACCTTGATGACCTCTTTAAAGACCCTGTCTCCACATACAGTCCCATACTGAGGTCCTGGGGCTAAGGGCTTTGACATCTGCATATTGGGGGCCACAGTTCAGCCCATAACCTATGGTGAAAATCATAGTAGCCAGTAGTATAGTGGAATCGCCTATAAAAAAAATCAGTGGTGGAATTAGTTGCTTGTTAAGCTTCACATTGAAAGATGTGTTTGGTTCTTTTTACAAAACGAGGAAAGACCAGAGGAAAACAAGATAGCAAGAACATTTGCCCTACTACAGTGAGATTTGGATTCCAACAGCCGAGTTGCCTCTGAGGTTGTCTACTTCACCAGTTTTCCAAGGACAGCTCCCATTTCCCTGTTCATGACTCTTATCATGTTTAGCAGCTTTCAAGTGACCTTCAGGATAAAGTCCAGACTCCCATTAAGTGACCCTCCAGGAGCTTCATGCACAAATCATAGTTAACTATTTATTTCCTAGAACACGGCAGGTTCTTTGAATTTCCACGATTTGATCATGCTTAATTTTCTGTGTTAACACAGGGGAGGTGCACACTAATTTCTTAACTGATGATGGGTGGATGAAAGAATGAATGAAGCTTAGCATACTGGAATCTCTGGTTCCCTGGAGAGTCTGATGAAAGACATAGACCCTCTTCCAAGGAAAAGGCACTTAAACATATGTTACCAAGCATTGCAAATTACTTCAAGGAATTTGTGGATCTCCCAACTTTCAAACATTCATTTCTTAGAGAGAGCCAGTGGACACCAGAATAGCAAAACAGAACTTCATTAGTTCATTCTTTCTTCTCTTGTCTCCTTTTGTTTTATTTATTTTTTAATCATGCAGCCCTTGAACAGGTTAGTTCCATGCTTTATGTCACTACTCCAGAAATGACTCAACATGAATTGCATTTTGCACTGACCCAGTCAAAATATTGATTAGCAGTAAAGGGGAAAAATCTTGGAATGAGTTAATGAGGCCATGAGGATAACTTACTCTGTTTAGAAAAAAAAAGTAATTGGGATATATACAGACTTGTTTCTTTTTCTGCTTCTTGCAAGGAAGGGAATATTCTGAAAATTAGAGTCAGTAGTAAAGCAAAAATGGATAAGCAAACCAGATGTAGATTAGAAATATTTTTGCTGCCATTCTTTGATTTTCCCTAAATTGCTACGTGACTGTGGCATGTCGGAATCTTCATCTCCATCTTAGTTTCTTCATCTACAAATTGGATGTGCAAAAACCTTTCCTTACCTCTGCCTGGGAGTTTTGCAATGTGCAAATGCAGATAACAAAAGTGATACAGAGACTGCAAAGTGCTGTCCATGGGAAATAGTTATTGAGATTAATATTATTACTATACTATTGATTAATTGTGACTAGGCAGGTGGACAGAGTTCAATTAGAAATAAAATAATGAAAGCAAGTAGTTTTGGACCCAAGTGATCTCAAACCCCAATGTCTTAAAATTGAAAGCATTCTGTAGGAGGTTGAAAGATTCAACATGTTTCCTACTCAGGTTGGTGAGAAATAAAATATCACCTGTTGGGTACAATTTACACTATTTGGGTGAAAGATCTACTAAAAGCCCAGACTTCACCACCATACAATTCATTTATACACCCCAATCCGCTTGTACCATGAAGCGACTGAAATAAATTTACAAAAATAGTCATACTGAATAAACTGTATTATATCTTCTCTTAAGAACTCCCAGAAGCAGTATTATGTAGCTAGATATCTTGATAAAATTATAGCCAAATAGAAACATAATTAGTTTTCCAATCAGCATGTTACCATGTAATACTATCTGATATTAGATATAACAAAAGTTCACTGTACAATAAATTTTTACTGTATATCATCTAAGTATAAGATGCCAAGGACTTTTTTTTTGGGTGGGAATACATTGATGAATTATGTCCATAACTCATAAACCTAGTGTTTTGCTGTTCTCTGAATGACAGTAGGGTTGCTGACGGGTACCAGGGCACACATAGTATTTGGGAAGTTTGACATTTTCTGTGTTTGGGCTATGATCTACCAACTTCCTTGGATATTGATCTGAGAGTGATATAAACTTGAGATGTTAGGATGCATGCCTTTCTTGACTTTCACTGAGCTGTGCTTTCTAAGGCAGATAATTCATGTCCATTCTGGTCAATGCATGAATGTTGTGTTTCTCCCCGTGAAAATTATGCTAGATTTCAGGTGAAATACTTTTCAAACGTTTAAACTGTACTTAAGCATAAGCACCCTTAGCATTTAAGCTAAACCTTATTATAAAGTACTGAAATATTGCAACAGATGCTAAAAGGTAGGTTTTTTTTTTTTTTTTTTTTTTGACAGAGTCTTGCTCTGTTGCCCAGGCTGGAGTGCAGTGGCACGATCTTGGCTCACTGCAAGCTCTGCCTCCCGGGTTCACGCCATTCTCCTGCCTCTCAGCCTCCCGAGTAGCTGGGACTACAGGCACCCGCCAGCACGCCCGGCTTTTTTTTTTTTTTTTTTTGTATTTTTATTAGAGACGAGGTTTCACCAGCCAGGATGGTCTCAATCTCCTGACCTCATGATCTGCCCGTCTCAGCCTCCCAAAGTGCTGGGATTACAGGCATGAGCCACCGCGCCCGGCCAAAAGTAAGATGTTTTTGAATCTCCAAGGGTTCCGAGATGTTTAAATTACAATGACCCAATCTTCTCATCTTTTACCTCTATAAATCACTTCAGGGAACTGCAGAAGACTACATAGGAAATCTCATTCTCTGCTTGAAGTCTAGTAAATGTTTATCATGAATAGACATTAGGTGGTAAAATATATTTAATATAACAAAGGTAAAAATTGGGATGTTAGCATTGTCTTTCTGGAGACTTTGGTGGGCTGGAGTCTTTGCTTAGTGATGGCTGCTGAGGTTGCTTCATTAGGGTTGGGTTAATTTGGTAATGAGCATTCAAAGACCCCAAAATGGCACCCCACTCCCCTGTCAGAGCATGCAGGAACCAAGAGGACTGCAAACTTAATGACATGGGCATGACCTGGCAGAGATTCGAATCCAGTTGGGGAGGGTGACGCAGATGTGAAAACTTGTATACAACTGGGATTGGTCAGAACAGGTTTCTCAGTGTCAGCACTATTGACATTTGGGGCGGATGAAGCTTTGTCAAGGTGGGGGCCATCCTGTGCACTGTAGGATGTTGAGCAACATCCTCTGGTTCCACCCACCAGAGGCCGGTAACATTCCCTTCTCCAACTGGTGACACCAAAACTGTCTCCAGACCTTGCCAGATATCCTCCCCTCATTTGGGGATCACTGAGCCAGAATTAAGCCAAGCTCTTATTGGAGTCCAGGGAGTTGCTATGTAGATAACACAGAGTCATATTGGAGCTGAAAGCAACAGAAAAAAAGTTAATAATACCAATGCTGCTTTTCTTCAAAATTCTGGTCCTGTTCTAACCTGGAATTTTATATTATTATTTCCATCCATGTTTATTTTTTTAAATGTTGCATTAAATATTATTTATCTTGGATACAAAATTTACTGGTGATCCTTTAAATTTTGGGCCTGAGACCAGTGCTTCTGCCTCCTCCCTAGTTGCTACCCTCATACGCTCCTTGGGGAGCATGACAGGTCTACAGAAAGGGGCATTCCAGATTTTTTGGTGCTGTTCATCTATTTCTCTTGCCCTATTATTTGCTCTTTTTGCTGAATGATACTAGAACTCTGCACACTCTCATTTCTTTATTGGGTTTGCTTCTGCTGTTACACAATGGCAAAGTTGCTGTGCTTTCTGGGACAGAAACTTTATTTTTCAGAAGCGTACAAAGTTAGGAAGAAATGCCATGGCAAGGAGAAGTGTGTCAGGTCAAGAGAGTGAAGTGGTAACTTTCTTTTGTTTGTTTGTTTTTGTTTTTTCTTTTATTTAATCTTTTACAATCCTTTACATTTCTATGTGTGGTAAAACAAACAAACATGGAACATAAAATTTACCATCTCAATCATTCTTAGGCACTGAGTTCAGTGGAATTAAATACATTCACATTATTGTACAACCACCACCATTATTCATCTCCAGAAATTTTTATCTTCCCAAACTGAAACTCTGTCCTCATTAAGCAACAACTCCCCATTCTCCCCTCCAATGCACTGTAAGCACTATTCTACTTTCTGTCTCTATAAATTTGGTAACTCTGAGTGTCTCATGTAAGTGGAATAACAAACTGTGGTCCTTTTGTGACTGGTTAATTTCACTGAGCATAATGTTCTTGAGGTTCATCCACATAGTAGCATGTGTCAAAATTTCCTTCCTTTTTAAGGCTGAATAACATTCTATTGTATAGATAAACCATATTCAATTTACCTATTCGTCTGCCAGTGGACACTTGGATTGCTTCTACCTTTTGGTTATTGTGATTAATACTGCAATATACTTTGGGCGTGAAAATATCTCTTAAGACTCTACTTTCAATTCCCTTGGGTATATGCCCAGAAGTAGGATTGCAGGATAATATGCTAATTCTCTTTGTAATTTTTTAAAGGATCACTATACTGATTTCTGTGGTGACTGCTCCACATAATTCTCCCAAAACAATTAACATGAACTGCAATTTATCCACAAGAAATGGTGCTTTAAAATTAAAAAAAAAATTTTAAATGGACACATAGTCATGATACTTTTTTATGGAGTGCATAGTGATATTGTAATGCATATATTGTAGAGTGATCATATCGGGGTAATTAGCACATCCATCATCTCAAACATTGATCATTGCTTTATGTTGCAAACATTCAATATCCTCTGTTCTAGCTATTTGAAACCGTATAAATATATTATTGTTAACTGTAATCATCCTACAGAGCCACAGAACACTATAATTTATTCCTCCTATCTGACTATAATTTTGTATCCTTTATCAAATTTCTCCTTGTCCCTGCCTTCCCCTTCCCCTACTCAGCCTCTAGTATTCTGAGATCCACTTTTTTGGTTTCCACCTGTGGGTGAGAACACACAATGTTTAACTTTTTATTTCTGACTTATTTCACCTAACACAACGTCCTCAAGTTCTGTCTATGTTGTTGCAAATGGCAAAATTTCATTCCTTTTATGGCTAAATAGTATTCTGTTGTGTATATGTACCACACTTTCTTTATCTATCCATCTGTCATTGGATAACCAGATTGATTCCATATCTTGACTATTGTGAAAAGGTCTATTCTACACTTTTATTTACTCCTAACAAGACGTAAATAGTCAGAATAGTGACCATATAGTCACAGTGTAACCGAACAGTGTAGCCTGAAAATGCACTTTAGAACTATTTTTTGCTTCCCCCCCAGTCTCAAGATGTAACCTTAAAATGTTCTGCCAAAACCTTTTTGCCCTCCTTAGTTTTTGTTTGTTTGTGTTTTGAGACAGAGTCTTGCTCTGTCACCCAGGCTGGAGTGAAGTGGCACAATCTCAGCTCACTGCAATCTCCGCCTTCCGGGTTCAAGCTGTTCTCCTGCCTCAGCCTCCAGAGTAGCTGGGATGACAGGCACACACCACCACGTCCGGGTAATTTTTGTATTTTAATTGAGATGGGGTTTCACCATGTTGGCCAGGCTGGTCTCAAACTCCCGGCCTCAAGTGATACGGCAGCCTCGGTCTCCCAAAGTGCTAGGATTACAGGCAGGAGCCACCGCACCCGGCCCCTCCTTAGTCTTAAAGTATATCATTGAAATGAATTTTCTTTGAAATACAACATCCCTCTTTTTCTCACCATTCACTCCCTTACACCATGCATATTTATTTAACTGTACTCTTGTATGTAATTATGTGCTTATTGGAAGGTCCGGGGGCTAATCTTGAGATCAATCAGACGTGGAGACCCAGATGCGAAATCCTAGCGATTACCTCACTGGGGTTAGTCTACACTCTGGCAATTGTTGAGATGACACCAGCCTGAGCTCCAGGTGGACCACAGCTTGAGATGGCCTTCGGAACAACACTTGCAGACCTCCTATCTGGCACCCCTCCCGCATGCTTCCCATTCCAAGCTCCCCTTTTAAAGTCCCCTTGTCCAGTTGAAATTTTGAGGTGGTTTCTTTAGGTGTGAACCTGGCCACTTCCCCACTGCATCTCATTCTTCTTCTTGGCTTTGCAAGTGGCAAACAGCCAAGCCGAGCCTGGCTTCAGTGACGACACTAGGTTCCAAATTTTACGACAGGCCATGTGTACCAGATATCTGGTGCGCATTGATTGTCTCATTCTAATCTTGTTTTAAAAATAATTCCTTTCCTATGCAAATCAAAACCACAGTGAGATATCATCTCACACCAGTCAGGGTGACTATTCTTAAAAACTCAAAAATAACAGATGCTAGTGAGGATGCGGAGAAAAGGGAACACTTACACGCTGCTGGTGGGAATGTAAGTTAGTTCAGCCACCGGGGAAAGTAGTCTGGAGATTTCTCAAAGAATTTACAACAGAGCTACCAATCAACCCAGCAACCTCATTACTGGGTATATATCCAAAGGAAACTAAATCATTCTACCCCAAAACACACTGCACTTGTATGTTCATTGCCATGCTATTCACAATAGCAAATACCGGGAATCAACCCAAGTGCCCATCCATAGATTGGATAAAGAAAATGTGGTGCACATACACCATGAAATACTATGCAGCCATAAAAAAGAATGAAATATTGTCCTTTTCAGTAACATGAATGGAGCTGGTGGCTGTCATCCCAAGTGAATTAATACAGGAACAGAAAAGCAAATACCACATGTTCTCACTTGTAAGTGGGAGACAAACATTGAGTACACATGAATATAAATGTAGGAACAAAAGACACTGTTCTCAATAGACAATAGACACTGGCAGGGAGAAAGGTGGGAGAGAGTGTATCACGGCTTGAAAAACTACCTCTTGAGTACTATGCTCACTACCTGGGTACAGTATATCCACATGGCAAACCTGTACATGTACCCTCTTTATGTAAAATTAAACTTGAGAAAAAAACTGATTGCTTTCCTTTAAATTCATACCAAGGGAATTTTCTTTTGTATAGCCTCTCTGAAATGTTTTGTAAAATGCCCACAAATACTTTTTTAATGGAAATGTAGAATAACCATGAAACAAGACTAATAAACCAGTCTTTGAAAAGAATGTCAATTAGTCATAAGGTACAGGAAGTTGTGGAGAAAAAAAAAAAGAATAAAAGAAAACCTAAATTTCCCTTCAGGACACATTTATGCCTGAGCCTAAACTCCAAGACCAACTGAAAGAAGAAGCAGTTGTACCCCACTCTCTACTTTTCCCCCCACCTTTGTACTCAGGAATCTGTGTTTTCCAGAAACTCAACAACTACCTTGACTCAATGATTCCTGACTCAGCTGTCTGCAATATCTATTTTATGATCATTCAGGAATGATAAACACCAGAAAGTGACTGCTCGTTAAATAGGTGTGTGTGTGCCTCTGCGTGTATTTGTGGGAATCTGTGTGTTGTGTGCGTGTGTGTGAGTACTTGTATATTTCTGTGTATATAGTATGCTTGTGTGTGTGTGTGCATGTGCTTCCGTGTGTACACTTGAGTTTGTGTACATATGTCTGACTCTGTGTCTTCGTGTTTGTGTGTGTGGTGTGTGTGTTTCTGTGGATATGTGTGTTGTGTTTGTGCGTGTGTGTGAGAGAGAGAGAAAAAAGCGTAAAAGAGACAGAGAGAACATCATTGTGGGTGTTTGTGCTAGGATAAACATGGAAAAGTAGGGGAATTGCTCAGACAGTGCTTAATTTATCTGTTACTAACTTTCCTTCAGTTAAGCCCTTCTTCTTGATATATATGGAGGTTTCAACTCCCTACTTGTACAAATTAGTATTCATCACTGGCATTTCAGAAAATAACATCCAAAATAAGATCATGCCTAGACATATCCTGAAAAATGAAAAAATGAAAGCAATACCCTATAAACATCCAGGTAGAAAACAAAGCAAATCAATCCCAACAAACCAAAGCACAAACTTTAGGGCTAAGAAAACAAAGCTCCTCTCAGGTATCCCTGCAACATTAAAACACCAAATGAGAGTGCCACAACACCTACAGGCTTTTAACAGTAGAAAACCATTCGACCTCCAAGACGTTCATAACCTTGAAATCTATTAGCTCAAAAAGCATATTCAACATATATTTTGGAAAAAAAAAAAGGTAATTGAAAACTCAAGCGCTTTGCTCCTGAGATAAAACGGATAAAAAAGCATCAACGTGGGTTTTAAAAATGGATTGGCGGCTTTCTTTCTAGTCACGTTGATTTCCATTCCCAAGAATCCAGCGAGGCAGTGGGTTGCCAGTTGGTGATTTCTGCCATCCATATAAATGTGTTCTGCACCTTCTCCTGGGTTAATTCTCTTCTGACTGTTCTCCTTTCTGAGAACCAGAGGATGTATTTTTTTTTAATGCTATGTTCATGAGGAATCTCTTTCCAATTTGTGGATGAGTGTTGGTGCTACCATTTACGAACAACGGCTATGATATTTTTATGGTGGAGAGACTAACAAGCCATTGCTTCCTTCTTAAATATAGAACTACAAGGAGTAACACAAAATATAGTACATAGTTAGATGGGTAGATGGATAGCTAGCTAGCTAGCTAGCTAGATAGATAGATAGATAAGATGGATGGATGCATGGGTGGACGGATGAATGGATGAATGGATGGATGGATGATGAATGGATGCATGGATGGGTGGATGGAGAGATAGATACATAAATGGATAGATAATCTATACAGTTATGAGCTACATAATGATATTTCAGTCAATGACAGACTACATAGACGCAGGTGATCTTCTAAGACTGTAATACCATATTTTTTACTCTGCTTTTTCTATGTTTAGATGTTCAGATACACAGATACTTACAATTGCATTGAATTGTCTGCAGTATTCAGTAGAGTAAACTGTTATTCAGGTGTGTAGTGAAAGAGCAGTAGGCTATACATCTAGCCCAGGTGTGTAGCAGGCTCTCCCATCTTGGTTTGTGTAAGTCCACTCGATGATGTTCACACAACGATAAAATTGCCTAATGATGCATTTCTCAAAATTTATCCCTGTTATTAAGAAACAGGACAGTATATATAACTCATGTTTATAGTTTATATATGTGCATACACATGTAGATACATAATGCATATATTACATATATACATACAAAATGTATACAAATATACATGTACCAGGCATAGGACAAACACGGAAGAAAAATACTGCTATCATAAAGCAAATTTTTATTTCCCCTATTCCTTTTGTTGTGTTTTTAAAAGATTTTTTGATGAAAATTAATAAAGTTTGAAGAGCATTTAATAAGACCATACATTTTCTATTAAAATAAGTTTTTGCATGCTTCCTTAATTAGAGAGAAAATGATGAGAATTTACATAGCTGTTGGAAATATTAAATGCAATGTGTATAATTTCCTTTCATCTAAGAGTCGAGACTTTATTAAAAGATTGCCTTGTCCTAGAAAATAATTGTATATGTTAATCAACAAGAAGTAATTATTGTGTCTAATTATAGCTGGCAGAGTACCTAAAAACAAAACAAAACAAGTAGGTAGTGGATCAATAAATGTGACATATAAAAGAAAATTGCCTTCTATAAGCATTAAAAAATGATACAGTAGAACAAAGAAAAATTAAATAAATTAAATTAAACAATTTCATATATTTTAAAATGGTGGCTAAGGAACCTCATTTCCTCCATGAAAAAATTAAAAATTTTAGGTAAGACAAGAAGAATTCAGTATAACTCCTTTCCCCTCAATTATTGTTTTTGTTGCCTTACTGTGGCTCATTAAATCTTTATGTATTGTTTCTACAAGTGTAAGGGGTAGAATACAACTACAGTTTCGTTACATGGATAGATTGCACAGTGGTGAAATCTGAGGGTTTAGCTTACCCATCACCTGAATAGTGTACATTTTACCTGTTAAGTAATTTCTCATGCCTCACCCCCCAGCCCCGCCCACCCTTGTGAGTCTCCAATGTCCGTTATTGCATTCTCAGCGTTCGTGTGTACACATTATTCAGCTCCCACTTATAAATGAGAACATAGGACATTCAACTATTGCTGAGTTGTTTCACATATTAAATCCTTATGATGGTTTTCTCTCCTCTCTTCTTCTCTCCTTTTCTGTCTCCTCTTCTTTTACTTCTGCTCTTTTTTCCTCTTCTCTTCTTCTCTTTTCTTCTCTTCCCTTCTTTTGTCTTCCGTGCATTGAAACATCGAGGGTTCATTAAAGTTTTCTGGTTGAAACAAGATATCACAAGCTATTTCTTTTTTAACATGAACGGATCGATCCCATGGCATTCATGTAGACCACCAGGCTGTAGGGAAAGGAAAATTTGGAGCTTACATTGGAAGGAGAAAAGTCTGCGGGCACAGTGGGGTGTGCTGCCCGGCTCTGAGTTGAAATGGGAAGTTCAAACTGCTATACAATGTGACCTGGACATGGCGCTTTAGAGAAAGAACAGCGACCAAAAGTGGAATTTGGGACGCTGTAGAGACACGAAGACAAAATCCTACTGTTGTCTCTCCATAAAACCTACTCTATAGAACAGATCACTAAGAGTCTCTAAGAGTATAGATAGGCTGGGAATTTTAGATATGACAATATACTATCCTCACAAAACTTTGCATCCAATTAGTTCTTATCTCATCACAAGAGTTTCTGATAAGGATTTTCAGCACTGACAGCAGTGCCTATTGCTATAATTGTTATAGTACTACGCTTTCAATAAAAACGCTCAACATCCCTGTGCAGCGGAAGACACAGACTGAAATTCTTTCAAAGGATTGGATCTGTTGCAAAACACACAAAAACCCGAAAGAGGAAGAGATAACAATGCAATCTTCATGCAGTGCATGTATAATACTTTGCCTCATTTTATTCCTAGTATCCAAATAATAGAAAAATACTGTAACTTGCATGTATACTCTTTTTATCCCTGTGAATCCAGTGCTTATAAATATGTGTGCATGAGTGAGTGTGTGTAGTAGACAAATCAATACTACTTAAGTCTGTAAATGAAAGAAAATGTCCCAATGACTATTTTACTCCTGAATATATTAAATCATTTATACAGATCAGATTGACTCAATTTTTTGACATTAAAGTGGTTTTTTGGCTATTTAGATAAATTACTATGATGTTGTAATTTTGAATCTATTCTTTAAGCCTCAAATTATCTTATATCAGTGAGAAAAGATAGTTGGATCAGCTGTTTAGCTTGCATTTTACTGACGTTTTACTATTTTCTAGTAATCCACTATTATATTGGTTCCAAAGCTTTCTCTAGGAAATGTCAGTTTTCATTGTATAGGAAATAATAAATTTTTTCATTCATCTATGTGAACATTCTAGTTGTTAATATTTTCCATTTCGATCAGTAAATATAATTAAATAATTTAATTTATATTGTATTTAACATGCATAGGTTGATTTTACTTATAAAAATTTTTAAATATTTCAGAGATGGGGTCTTACTCTGTTGCCCAGGCTGGTCTTGAACTTCTGGGCTCAAGCGATGCTCCCACCTCAGCCTCCCAAAATGCTGGGATTACAGGTGTGAGCCATCACACTCTCCTCGTTCGATTTTAATCAGGCAGAAATTGGTCTAAAACTGGGAGACATCATATGTTAAGTCGAATTTTGCTTATGGTGCACCCAAGAGTAGTCCATTTAAATCCTTGAAGGACTAGTTATTGCCATCAGTGTGAATATAATGCCCTTTTTAACCCAAATAGTTACTTTTATGGATAAAATCTACTTTAGACTGCTTTTAGCTTCTCTGAATACTCTGAGTTTGCATTTATAATTTTAATGAAAGGATCATGATACCTGCTCAACATGGAGATCTTAAACTTTCAACAAGGTGTGATCTATTCATTCGTTTCTTTAGATACCTCGGGAAACTGTCGCTTGATTTGTTTTCTCTTTCAAATGAAGAGTGTGCTCCACAGACTGCTTTCTAGGTGTGAACATGTGTGGTGAGGTGTGTGCTCACAGGAGCCATTGTGGCTAAGGCTTTGCATTTCCAGAAGCTCAGGATAATCTGTAATCTCATTCGAAAAGGACACCTTTTGCTCCTTTCACCTCTTGCTTTCTGGAGCCTCAGACCTGTCCCGGACATAAAATAATCCCTTGATACGATTAACAGAAGACCCTGAGATCTGTAGAGGAAAAAGGGAGAGCTTTGTTTTCCATGAAAGACAATCTGCATTTTGGGAGATGCAGACTCTAGTGTACAACAAAATGAGCTCCGGAGGACAAAGAGGGGGTCTGGCTTAAATCAGGAAGGTTCCTGTCCCAGTCCTCAATTAGACCTGTATGTCATTACACACACAAACACACACACACACACACACAGAAAGAGAGAGAGAGATGGATAGATAGATAGAATATGTATACACACACACACATACACATATGCTTTTATTTTAAGTTTTTAAGTTCAGGGGTACATGTGCAGGATGTGCAGTTATGTTACATAGGAAGATGTGTGTCATGCGGGTTTGTTGTACAAATTATTTCATCACCCAGGTATTAGCCTGGTATCCATTAGCTATTTTTCCTGATCCTCTCCCTCCTCCCACCCTCTGCCCTCTGGTAGGCCCCAGTCTGTGTTGTTCCCCTCTATGCGTCATGTGTTCTCATCATTTGTAAGTGAGAACACACAGTATTTGGTTTTCTCTTCCTGCGCTAGTTGGCTAAGGATAATGGCCTCCAACTCCATCCATGTTCCTGCAAAGGACATGATCTCATTCTTTTTTTATGGCTGCATAGTATTCCATGGTTTATATGTGCCAACAATCATATGAACAAAAGCTCAACATCACTGATCATTAGAGAAGTGCAAATCAAAACCACAGTGAGATACCATCTCACTCTAGTCAGAATGGTTATTATTAAAAAGTCAAAAAACAACAGATGCTGGTGAGGTGGTGGAGAAAAAGGAACACTTTTACACTGTTGATGGGAGTGCAAATTAGTTCAACCATTGTGGAAGATTGTGTGGCAATTCCTCAAAGACCTAGAGACAGAAATTCCTTTTGACCCAGCAATCCTATTACTGGATATATATCCAAAGGAATATAAATCGTTCTATTATAAAGATACATGCACGTGTATGTTCATTGCAGCACTATTCACAATAGCAAAGACATGGAATCAACCTAAATGCCCATTAACAATAGACTAGATAAAGAAAATATGGTACAAATCTGTGTGTTTAAATGATGTATTTAAATTTGTTTGGTCTTTGAGGTTGAAAATAATGAGTACTGATTGGGTAGTTTCTAAGCTCAAACCCAGAGGTCGCTGTTGGGAGGAATTTTCCAGCCAGAGGTTCTCAGCTTCAGTGAGTTAAGAACCATCTCAGCTCAGCACGAGCAGGATATTCAGAACTGCCGTCTCCAGGAACAGAGGGCTTTGCGACTCCCTTCTCTCACTCCCCCGGCCACTGGATTCCTTTTGTCTTAATTTGAGGGTCACTCTCAGCCACAGAGAGCCCATTTTGTCTGGATAATTAGGGTTTTATGAACAGTTTCATTTCAGAACAGCAATAGATAGCTCTGCAGACATTGTCCCCATGGGTTGACTGGAAGTTTCTCGTGGAAACTGTGTCCTGTCCAGAGTGAGATCAATTGTCAGGTAAACAATATCTCTCTGGCATTAGGGCCAGATGGGGTTTCTCTGCCCTTTCTTGGCTGTGGACAGGCCCAAGCCCAGAAGGCCACAGTCTCTGGGCAAGGGGCTCCAAGGCTCTGCAAACATTAAGGAAAGAGTGGTTGGCTATATCTCCACTGAACCCTTTCTCTTCTAGAGATTCCCCCATTTTATGTGAATCTCTTGTGCCCTGGGTGTCCTGCTGGAGTCCAACGCAGGAACAAGGGAGAAAATTCAGGGGCTCCAATGACTCTGAAATTAGAAGAGAAATTGTGTGCACGCGATGAGCTTTTGTGCATTTTACAGCAGAGGTCTTTCAATACTTCCTCGGAATCTCTTAAAGTTCATGATCAAAACTGGAAATGAGAGATTCCAATAAGCCACATCTGTTGTACATTTGTTTTATTTTATTTTATTTTAATTTTTTATTTCCGTAGGTTTTTGTGGAACTGGTGGTAATCGGTTACATGAGTAAGTTCTTTAGAGGTGATTTGTGAGATTTTAGTATTTGTTTTATTTTAAACTCAAGGTCTTGCTGTGTTGCCCAGGCTGGTATTGAACTCCTGGGCTCAAGCGATCCTCCCCACTCAGCCTCCTGAGTACCTGAGACTACAAGCAAGTGCCACCATGCCTGGCTTCAATCAATTTTAGAATTTGTATGTGCAAGTCTGATGTATCATAGTTTAAGACCTTTTGTAAAAGACGGATATTTTTGTTTCATTTGTGACCACATGGATGACACAAGAGAATATTATGTGAAATGAAACAAACCAGGTTTAGAAAGGCAAATAATGCACGTTCTCACTTATATGTAGAATCTGAAAAAAACAGAACTAATAAAAACAGAGAGTAGAATGATAGTTGCCAGAGGCTGAGTGGAAGGGGTCGTGGATGAGAAGATGTTAGTCAAAGGATAAAGAGGAGGAATAAGTTCAAGAGATCTGTTGTACAACATGGTGACTATATTTAATAATACCATATAGTAAACTTAAAAATTGCTAACAGAGTAGATTTTAAATATTCGCATCACAAAAAGATAAGTATGTGAGGTGGTGGATATATTATTTGTAACTTTTTAAGAGAAAATATTTTCAAGACATAGCATCACAAATAATTTAAGTGCATTTCTTACTGTGAACATTTCTTTTTGTTTGTTTGTTTGTTTGTTTTTGAGATGGAGTCTCACTCTGTCGTCCAGGCTGGAGTGCAGTGATGAGATCTCAGCTCACTGCAACTTCCACCTCTCGGGTTCAAGCGATTCTTGTGCCTCAGGTTCCCAAGTGGCTGGGATTATAGGCACGTGCCACCAAGCCTGGCTAAGTTTTGTATTTTTAGTAAAGATGGGGGTTCACCATATTGGCCAGGCTGGTCTTGATCTCCTGACCTCAAGTGACCTGCCTGCCTCAGCCTTCCAAAATGCTGGGATTACAGGCGTGAAACATCACACTCGACCCTTATTGTGAACATTTCTTGACACAACTTGTAACTACTTGCCACGTTCTGAGCACACATTTATTGGTTAATTATGGGAGGTAAATCATTAGCACATTATTTGTTCTTTGTTTTTGCAGCCGGTTCCTGGCATAAAACATTATATTGGCATGCTGCTGTGTTAGTGCTCAAAGCTGATGGTCTGAAGGCATCACCTAGACCTGGCAGAAAGATTTGAAAAAGGGAAAGGTATTTCAGTATGTATACGTATTTTAAAATATATTCAGAGAAGTATTTGTTAATTATTTTTATTTTAATAGATTTTGGGCTACAAGTGATTTTTGGTTACATGGATTAATCATAGGGTGGTGAAGTCTGAGATTTTAGTGTGCCTGTCACCCAAGTAGAATGCATTGTATGCAATATATAGTTTTTTATCCTTTGTCCTGTACCCTCCCCCTTCTGAGTCTCCAATGTCCATTCTACCACTCTGTATGTATTTGCATACCCATAGCTCCCACTTATAAGTGAGAAATACGGTATTTGATTTTCCATTCCTGAGTTATTTCACTTAGAATAATGTCCTCTAGCTCTACCCAAGGTGCTGCAAAAGACATTATCTTTTATATATATAATATATAATATATGTAATATTATAAGATATATATTATATTACATATATTATATATATATTGCTGAGTAGTATTTCATGGTGCATATATCCTGCATCTTATTGATTCACTCATTGGTCCATGGGCACTTAGGTCGGTTCCATGTCTTTGCAATTGTGAATTGTGCTGTGACAAACATATGTGTTGTGGGTGTCTTTTTGATATAATGACTTTTTTCCTTTGGGTAGATACCAAGTAGTGGGATTACTGGATCGAATGGTAGATCTACTTTTAGTTCTTTAAGAAGTCCTTTAAGTTCTTTTAGTTTCAGTTCTTTAAGAAGTCTCCAAACTATTTCCATAGAGGTTGTACTAATTTACACTACCACCAGCACGGCATAAGCGTTCCCCTTTCACCACATCTACATGAACATCTATTATTTTTGACTTTTTGATAATGGTCACACAGAGGAGTCTTAATGAAACAAAGAAGCTTGATGTATTATAGAAGGCAGAATGATATCCTCACATAGACATCCACACTCTAAACTCCAGGACCTGTATTATGTTCATTACATGGTACAGGGACTTTGCAGGTGTAATTGATGTCATTGACCTTACAAGAGAAAAATTATCCTACTTAACCAGGCGGGTCCAACCTAATCACAGGTGCCCTTGAAAGCAGAGAATTTTCTCTTTCTGGAGAAAGAGAGATGGGGAGGCAAAAGGAAAAAGCAGAAAGACTCCAAGGGTGAGAAGAATTTAACCCACCATTGCTGCAATGTTCTGAGATGGAGGAGATATCTGTGAGGACCAGCAAAAGGACTCTAACAACTGAGGGTTGCTCCTTCTTCTCTCCATGGCAGACAGTAAAGAAATGAAGACTTCAGTCCTCCAATAGCAAGATTCTGCCAACAATTCAAGTGGGCTTAGAAACTGACATCCCTGAATCTCCTTATAAAAACTCAGGACAGCTGACACCTTGATTTTAGCTTACGGAGACTCAGAGCACAGTGACAAGGTGAGCACACAGGACTTTTGATCCACCCAATGGTGAGATAATAAATAGGTGTTTTTAAGAGGCTCCTGACTTTGTGGTGAAATTACCAACTTACAGATGTATACAGAAAATTACCAAAATTAAATCACCAAATTTACAAATGTACACAGCAGCTACAGGGAATCAAGCCACTTAAATATGTGACTCCATCAACTCCGTGTAAGTTTACTTATGAATTCAATGCCAGTTCAATAAAAATACTAACGAAGAGCCGAGCATGGTGGTTTTTACCTGTAGTCCCAAATACTTCGGAGGCTGAGGCAGGGGGATCACTTGAACCCATGAGTTTGAAGCTGCAGTGACCTGTGGTCATGCCACTGTGCTCCAGTCTGGGTGACAGAGCAGGACCCTATTCCTAAAATTTTATGCACTTAGAAAACATGATTGTAAAAGTGACATCAAGAAATATACATGCAGGAAGGATTAGGACACTAGGATGAAAATAAACAGTACCATGCTGTTTTGGTTACTGCAGGATTTTAGTATAGTTTGAAGTCAGGTAGCATGATGCCTCCAGATTTGTTCTTTTTGCTTAGGATTCTCTTTGCTATATGGGCTCTTTTTTGGTTCCATATGAAATTTAAAGTAGTTTTTTCTAATTCTGTGAAGAAAGTCAATGGTAGCTTGATGGGGATAGCATTGAATCTATAAATTACTTTGGGCAGTGTGGCCGCTTTAAAGATATTGATTCTTCCTATCCATGAGCATGGAATGTTTTTCCATTTGTTTGTGTCCTCTCTTATTACCTTGAGCAGTGGTTTGTAGTTCTCTTGAAGAGGTCCTTCACACCCCTTGTAAGTTGGATTCCTAGGTATTTTATTCTCTTTGTAGCAATTGTGAATGGGGGTTCACTCGTGATTTGACTCTCTGTTTGTCTATTATTGGTGTACAGGAATGTTTGTGATTTTTGCACATTGATTTTGTGTGCTGAGACTTTGCTGAAGTTGCTTATCAGCTCAAGGAGATTTTGGGCTGAGATGATGGGTTTTTCTAAATATACAATCATGTCATCTACAAACAGAGACAATTTGACTTCCTCTTTTCCTATGTGAATACCCTTTATCTCTTTCTCTTTCCTGTTTGCCCTGGCCAGAACTTCCAATACTATGTTGAATAGGAGTGGTGAGAGAGGGCATCCTTGTCCTGTGCTGGTTTTCAAAGGGAATGCTTTCAGCTTTTGTGCATTCAGTATGATACTGGCTGTGGGTTTGTCATAAATAGCTCTTACTATTCTGAGGTACGTTCCATCAATACCTAGTTTATTGAGAGTTTTTTTTTAGCATGAAGGGGTGTTGAATTTTATCGAAGGCCTTTTCTGCATCTATTGAGATAATCATGTGGTTTTTGTCATTGGTTCTGTTTATGTGATGGATTATGTTTATCGATTTGCATATGTTGAACCAGCTTTGCATCCCAAGGATGAAGCTGACTTGATCGTGGTGGATAAGCTTTTTGACGTGCTGCTGGATTTGGTTTGCCAGTTCTATTGAGAATTTTCGCATCAATGTTCATCAGGGATATTGGCCTGAAATTTTCTTCTTTTGTTGTGTCTCTGCCAGGTTTTGGCATCAGGATGATGGAGGCCTCAGAAATAACACCACACATCTGCAACCATCTGATCTTTGGCAAACCTGATAAAAACAAGCAATGGGGATAGGATTCCCTACCTAATAAATGGTGTTGGGAAAACTGGCTAGCTATAGGCAGAAAACTGAAACTGGACCCCTTCCTTATGCCTTATACAAAAATTAACTGAAGATGAATTAAAGACTTAAACGTAAAACCTAAAACCATAAAAACCCTGGAAGAAAACCTAGGCAATACCATTCAGGACATAGGTGTGGGCAAAGACTTCATGACTAAAACACCAAAAGCCATGGCAACAAAATTCAAACTTGACAAATGGGATCTAATTAAACTAAAGAGCTTCTGCACAGCAAAAGAAACTATTATCGGCATGAACAGGCAACCTACAGAATGGCAGAAAATTTTTGTAATCTATCCATCTGACAAAGAGCTAATATCCAGAATCTACAAGGAACTTAAACAAATTTACAAGAAAAAAGCAAACAACCCAATCAAAAAGTGGGCTAAGCATATGAACAGACACTTCTCAAAAGAAGGCATTTATGCAGCCAACAAACATATGAAAAAAGCTCATCGTCATTGGTCATTAGAGAAACGCAAATGAAAACCACAATGAGATACCATCTCACACCAGTTAGAATGGCAATCATTAAAAAGTCAGGAAACAACAGATGCTGGAGAGGATGTGGAGAGATAGGAACACTTCTACACTGTTGGAGGTAGTGTAAATTAGTTCAATCATTATGGAAGACAGTGTGGCAATTCTTTAAAGATATAGAACCAGAAATACCATTTGATGCAACCATCCCATTACTGGGTATATACCCAAAGAATTATAAATCACTCTAGTGTAAAGACACATGCACATATGTGTTTATTCCAGCACTGTTCACAATAGCAAAGACTTGGAACCAACCCAAATGCCCATCAAAGACAGAATGGATAAAGAAAATGTGGCACATATACACCATGGAATACTATGCAGCCATAGAAATGAATGAGTTCATGTTCTTTGCAGAGACATGGATGAAGCTGGAAACCATCACCACATGTTCTCACTTATAAGTGGGAGTTGAACAATGAGAACACATGGACATAGGGAGGGGAACATCACACACTGGGGCCTATTGGGGGTGGGGAACTAGGGGAGGGAGAGCATTAGGAGAAATACCTAATGTAGATGACGGGTTAATGGGTGCAGCAAACCACCATGGCGTATGTATACCTATGTAACAAACCTGCACGTTCTGCACATGTATCTCAGAACTTAAAGTATAATTTTTAAAAAAAGAATATAAACAATGTCAATGGAAATTCAGACCCATTAGATATTAAAACGTTGTATTGCATCTATAATTAAAATTGCCACATTGGTTCATGAGGGACCCATAGAACACAATAGAAATCCCCAAATCAGATGTAGGATTACATAGCAATACAATATTTGGTAAATGCAACATTACACATCAACAGGGACAAGTGAATGTTTTAGTAGGTTGTATTTGGACAACTGGGCAGACATTTGGAAGTTAAAATAAAAGTTAAAATAGGATGCCTAACAAATGTATACCACAATAACTAAAAAGTCTCAAAAGATAAACATGTGAAAATATGCAACCAGTTATGTCCCAGAAATAAAGAAACTTCCCATTGCTTGAATTTTTAAAGCAATAAATTCACTGCATATAAATTTAATGAATCCACTGCATATAAAACTTTCACATCACAAGACCTTTCAAAAGTAGAGTTGAAAGAAAAATGGCAAGCTGGAAAAGATATTTGCAGTGTAAATCACAGACAAAGGACTCTCTCTAACACAATCAAGACCCAAAAACTTCCCCAAACCAAAACCTACTTAAGAAATGTGCAAGATAAATGAACAGATGGCTTTCAACAGAAGACATTAAAAAGGACCTAATATATGAAAATATGTTCAGCCATGCACTGTCAATGGCAGAATTGCAAATTGACATCATAAACAGACACCACTTCTCAACAAGCAGATTAGAAAAATGCAGAAGTTTGGTCACAAAATCTGTTGGCCAGGATGTGGGAAAATAGGAACCATGTGTTTCTGGTGGAAATGCAAAATGGTACCACACTGATAGGAGGGAAATCTGGCAAAATGCATATCCAGTTACCCTTTGATCTATGTCTAGAAACCAAAGCCAAAGATAAATAGAGCAAAACAGAGCATCTCTTTTGTACAATGTTACTCAGTTGATATGGTTTGGCTTTGTGTCCCCTCCCAAATCTCATCTCTAGTTGTAATCCCCACATGTCAAGAGAGGGACCTGGTGGGGGGTGATTGGATCAGGGGGGCAGTCTCCCCCAGTTTGCTCTTATGACAGCAAGAGAGTTCTCATGAGATCATTGGTTTTAAACATGGCAGTTTCCCCTGCACTCTCTTTCTTCCTTGCCACCATGTAAGATGTGCCTTGCTTGCCCTTCACCTCGCGCCATGATTGTAAATTTCCTGAGGCCTCCCCAGTCATGGGGAACTATGAGTCAATTAAACCTCTTTTGTTTATAAACTACCCAGTCTCAGGTAGTACCTTTATAGCAGTGTGAGAATGGACTAATACATCACTCCAGTGTGATCTGTAATCTCAAAGACTGGAAACATTCCAAATGTCCCTCTATAGAAAACTGATTCAACAAACTATGGTATAGAGACAGAAGAAATGTAATAGAGACAAAGTAGAAATCTAGGCATTGGTATGAGTGAGCTACAGATTATATTATTGAGTGAAACAAACAAGCACATGAAAAACAACAACAACAACAACAAAAAGGCAGTCCATAGAATAACTGCAAATTTATGGCAACTGTTTTGGGAGAAAGGGAACTAACTCCAGTTACAACCCATATACTTACATGCATATGCATATTTACTCGTAACAGTAAAATTTTTGGAAGGATAAATTAGCGAATGGCATCAGAAGCACTGGTTTGGGCCGTTGACCTGTACCATTCTGCAGAAATTGCAACAGACATCAGAGATTTAGTATTTGAATCTTCCATGATTTTGATATAGTGATTCTTCAAACTATATGGTATAGATATGTGGATGTAGATCAAGTGTTGCCATATGAGCAAAACAGCTTATATGACTGTTAATCGTTCTTTGTAAATCATATTCAATTGTCAACACGCACTTTTGTGGAATGGATAACTCCACTGAAGATCAACATGATCCCATCTCACTTCTAGTTTTTTTTGAAAGAGTTATGAACATTGGAAAGGGAGATAGCATAGTCCCTCAAAAACCATCCTCAAGTCTGACACCAATCGCAACTTCAAGGGGTCCTTAAGATCACTCTCAGTTTTGATAATTTGCTAGAACCCATCGAACTCCCTGAAAGCTATTCTACTCAGGATTACGTTTATTACAGAGAAAGGACGGATGAAAATTAGCCAAGAGAAACAGCAGGGGACTAAATATGGAGCTTCCAGTATTCTCTTCATTCTGCAGTTATGGATGGTGTTGCTTCCCCTAGACATGACACATGACCTTAGGCACAGTGTATTGCCAAACAGAGAAGCTCACATGAGCTTTTCTGTCCAAAGTCTTTAATGGAGTTCAATCACAAACTTACACGTTGCTGAGCTTTGGTCTCAAACTCCTCCTGGAGGCAGAGCTCATCTCCAGTCTTCAGCTCTTCTGGATATGGCATGGCCCAAGGACCCAGCCTCAACCACCTTGTTAGACTGTTGGGTAGCCAAAGATTATAGGCAAAGACACTTCTATTGAACAGGGTATTCCAATGGCCAGGAGATCACCTTTCAGGATGTGAGGGCTAAGGTGAGACCTCTCTCCTTAGGTAAGAAGAACGTTTCATTACAAATGCAATTATATACTCTGCTAAGTACATGAATTCTGAAGCATATTTTGAGATATAGTTGGAGTAATATCTCTTGAGAAAAAGTGTAAGAGTTAAAACCATGATGGAACCTAAAACTTGCAAAATACAGATGGTAGCTAAATGACAGTAATGCTTTTTTAAAAAAAAATGTTAAATACATATGTATTTTTTGAGACAGGGTCTCACTCTGTTGCCTAGGCTGGAGTGCAGTGGTGTGATCACATCCCACTGCAGCCTAAATTTTTAAATATTTAGTTGACAAAAATGTATTCAAGGTCAAGCATGTAATGGTCTAATATATGTACACATCTTATAATGATCACCACAATCAAATTAATGAACATACTCATTGCCACCCATAGTTACCATTTGTGTGCATGTGTGTGTGTGTGTGTGTGCATGTGTGTATGTCTGTGTATGCTGGGAACACTTAAAATCACCTCGCTTATGAAAATTTAAGAAACATTTGTCCCCATGCTGTACATTAGGTCCTCAGAACTTATCCATCTTATAATTTCGTTTGTATCCTTTGACCAATATGTCCAGATACCTGCATTCCCATGTACACTCACAAAAGCCAAGAAATGAAAACAACCTAAGTGTCCATCAGCAAATGAATGAATCATAAAATGTAGTACCTATGCAGAGTGCAATACTCTACAGCCTTAAAAAAGAAGGAAACCTTGTCATTTACAACAACATGGATGAACCTGCAGGACACTATGCTTCATAAAAAAAGCCAGGCACAGAAAGATAGATAACACATGATGTCACTCATGTGTGGACTCTGAAAAATCTGAACTCATAAAAGCAGAGCGTAATACTTTTGCAAGTAGAAAGTTGTCTCTTAATTTCTTGAGCAATCCTTAGCAGGACATTGGTTAATCCTCTTTCAAATCTAAGTGCTTTGGGTAACAAAGAAAATTGTGCTATTTATATATTAGTAGAATTAATGGGATGTTTGCATGAAAACCAAAGTTTTTGGTTTTTCAGTTACACCCCATATACTTTCACGCATATGCATAATTGCTTATAATAGTAAAATTATTGGAAGGGTAAATTAGCAAACAGTATCAGAAGCACTGGTTTGGACAGTTGACCTGTACCATTCTGCAAAAATTGCAACAGGCATCAGAGATCTCGTATTTGAATTTTCCATGGGTTTGAAATAGTAGTACTTCAAATTATATGGTGTAGACCTGTGAATATAGATCAAGTATTGCCCTATGAACAAAACCGCTCCCCTGACTGTTAAAAGCAAAGCTGCGTGTCATTGTGAAGAATGTCACTATTCCTTCAAAACTCATTGAAAGTCTGCTTTTGAATCTGCTTGCCTGAGTCTCCATTGATCATCATCAGATAATAAATTTCCAATTGTAAAAGAAACGGGATGGGTTAGATATTTCTGCCTCCCAGCATCACTGCGTTGCACCTGGACTCCTGAGCACATCAGTGCATGGTTTCAGAAATTTAAAAAATGCTCCGTGAAGCGGGACATGCGTCTCAGGTTGGATGCATTTGTTTTCTTCTAATCCAGACATGCATGGCTGAGACCTGTATCCCAGTGAAAGCGAAACTCCCAGGGTAACTCTGAGCTTGTTCTTCCCTGCGCAGCAATCATGCCACTCACGAATCCACTGTGTCTTCGTCTTCTGACCTTCAGTATCCTGCGCTTTTTTTTTTTCTTAGCACTATTATGTATTTCGCAGATGCAATTTTCTCTCAAATTGCACTTCGAATAAGGTCACTTAGTTCTTAATTCCAAAACTTTTGACACCTCACTCGATGTTGTCGCCGGGGACCTACTTGCTATTCTGAGATGGCTGTGCTTCTGATGGCTGAGAATTAACCTGAAGCGTGGGTTTCTGAATGCTCCATGCTTCTTGGGAGACTGGAGTCGATAGTGCTTTTGGTGGTGCTTCATGCCAAATGCTGATGCAGTCTGAGGCTTGGGGGAGGCAGGTGGTGAGGGAGGGAGGTTTGGAACATAAACAAAGCCTTTTCTGAGACAAAACTGGGGACTCTGTTTAATCTCAGATTGGTTCACACACTTTTGTGATGTGCTTCTTCTGAAGAGAAGTGTGCTTTATGTATGTAGCACACTGAAGGGATGCTATTATCCTTCCTTGGAATTTGGAATCAAGATAGCAAGTTCCATATTGATTTTGGACACTGTTTCCCATTCATATCTAGAGTCAGAGAAGGGGGGAAAAATTTTAGCGATACCTAAAGTGGAACTGGCAGAGGTGGCGTTTAATCCAGTGTGAAGAGAAAGGGGGAACAGCTGAGCAAAGATTTTTGGAGGGTGGGGGGAAGATGTGGTGAGGATCAGAGGGTCAGGGCACCAAGCTCCAATTCAAAGATTTGTTTGCCCTGAATTTTGAGTTCCATGCACATCTCAGGTTGTGCTATGGCACCAATACTGGGCAATGACTCTGTTTCTATTCTCTGTGAGCTGCTGTGTGTGTCCTCCCCTACCAAGTTTGGTCTGCAGTTAAACTTTTGTTGTTCCTTTGAATAACTTCCAGTTATACTATAGAGTGAACTGGAGGAGTTCAGCAAGAGAAAAAACATGCAAATCTTTTTTTCTTTTTTTTTAGAGACGTGGTCTTGCTCTGTTGCGCAGGCTGGAGTGCAGTGGTGCAATCAAAGCTCACTATAGTCTTGACCTCCTGGGCTCAAGCACTCTTCTCACCTCAACCTCCCGAGTAGCTGGGACTACAGTTGTGCACCACCACACCCATCCATCTTTCTTTTCTTTTCTTTTCTTTTCTTTTCTTTTCTTTTCTTTTCTTTTCTTTTCTTTTCTTTCTTTCTTCTTTCTTTCTTTCTTTCTTTCTTTCTTTCTTTCTTTCTTTCTTTCTTTCTTTCTTTCTTTCTTTCTCTTTCTTTCTTTT
>NW_012101098.1:2185593-2189168 GCF_000951045.1 Mandrillus leucophaeus | reverse complement strand
CTTTTTGCAGACAAGGTCTCCCTATGTTTTCCAGACTGGTCTCAAACTCCTGAGCTCAAGCAATCCTCCTACCTCAGGCTCCCAAGGTGCTGGGATTATGAGAGTAAGCCACCGTGCCCGGCCAAAACAAGCAACTTTGTGATTTAGTTGAGGCGGTAGATGGCTCTGGATAGACTCCGACAAGTATAGTGGATTAAATTGTGTCTCCCTCCAAAAAATTATATGTCTGCATCCTAACACCAGCACCTGTGAATGTGATCTTATTTGAAAATAGAGTTTTTGAAAATGTAATCAGGTTACAATGAGATAGGTCATTCTGGGTTAGAGTGAGCTCTAGTGCAACAACTGGTATTCTTATAAGAAGATGGAAATTTCTGGCCAGTCATGGTGGCTTACACCTGTAATCCAAGCACTTTGAAAGGCCAAGATGGGAGGATCATTTGAAGTCAGGAATTCGAGACCGTACTGGGCAACATAGTGAGATCCCATCTCTACAAAAAATTAGAAGAGCTTAACCAGGTGTGGTGGGCACGCCTGTACTCCCAGCTACTTGGGAGGCTGAGATGGGAGGATCACTTGAGCCCATGAGTTGGAGACTGCAGTGAGCTCTGATTGCACCACTGCAGTCCAGCCTGAGTAACAGAGAGGCCCTGTGGTTTTTTGTTTTATTTTGTTTTTGGTTTTTGTTTTGTTTTGTTTTTTAAGACGGAAATTTGGACACAGACACACAGAAAAGAAGGCCACATGATGACAGAGTCAGAGATTAGAGTGACGAATTGATAAGTCAAGAAACACCGGCAAGCTCTAGTACTGGGGCAGAGGCGTGGGACAGATTCTGTCTCAGAGCCTCCAGGAGGAACCAAAACTGCCCACACTGTGGTTTCAGATTTCTGGTCCCAGTAAATTTCTGTGCTTTTAAGCCACCCAGTGTGTGGTACTTTGTTATGGCAGCCTTAAGAAACTAAGCCAAGGAAGGAACATGAAAAAACGACTTTTTAAGCTTCCTGCTTCTCAGATATCAAAAGGTAGAGGGAAGTATTCGCTGTGACCAGGACCAAGAGATATGACATCTGTGCCATTTGGCACCAGAGAGGCTCTCATGGGTTGGAAAAGTGGTGGAGAGGATGCTCAGATGCTGAGAAATAGGGGTGTGCACTACACGACACTAGAGGAAGAGCAGCAATGACCAGCCGGTTTGGTGAAGGTAGCTCTTCCTGGTGGTTGCAATGATAGCGAAATTGCAAGTGAAGGCAGAAGGTGCTCACTGAGACTTGAAGGCTTGAGCAGATGCCCCTTTATATTAAGAATCCTGTGGGAAAAGCACACCAGGGATTCAGCATATAAGAGCAAAGATATTTCCACATTTAAACCCTTAAATACTGTAAAGAAGACACTAAACACTATCTGTTTTCATAAACAGTGGAGGCAGAGAGTGAGGATATTTTAGGATGCCAAGGTCTTTGTTAACCTCAAAATCCCTGCATGGTCAGTTACATTTTTAAAATGTCAATTTCTACCTATGTCTTCTTTATTAAGTTACTGCCTCAAAATTCTGTTGTTTTTCTCATACCTGCCTATCCTTTTTTATACAGTGCTATTCATTAATAATTCTAGGCCTTGCACTGTGGAGAACAGTTTGGAGATTTCTCGGAGGACTTAAAATAGAACTACCATTTGACCTAGCAATCACATTACTGGGTGTCTACCCAAAAGAAAACAAATCGTTCTACCAGAAAGTCACACGCACTCATATGTTCATTGCACAATAGCAAAGACATGTAATCAACCTAAGTACCCGCCAACAGTGGACTGGACAAAGAAAATGTGGAACATACACACCATGGAATAGCATGCAGCTATAAAAAAGAACAAGATCATGTCATTTGCAGCAACATAGATGGAGCTGAAGGCCATTATTCTAAGAAAATTAATGCAGGAAATGAAAACCAAATACCAAATATTCTCACTTATAAGTAGGAGTTAAATACTGAGTACACATGGACATAAAGATGGGAACAATAGACACTGGGGACTACCAGAGGCAGAAGGGTGGGGAGAGGGGCCAGGGTTGAAAAACTAACTCTTGAGTACTGTGCTCAATACCTGGGTGATGGGTTCCTTCATACCCCAAACCTCAGCATCACACAATTTGCCCAGGTAACAAACCTGCACATGTACACTCTGAGTCTAAAATAGAAGTTGAAATTGTCTTTTTTAAAAAAGAACCCAGGCTTCGATCACACAAGCCAGCAATTGAATCTCTGCTTTCATGCTTCCTTACTGACTGGTTTTGGAGTTATTACAGTTTTATTGTTCTCTGAGCTTTAATTGATAATATTGATAACATAAGGCTGGTAGTACCTACTTCTTTGTGTTGTTATGAAAATTAAAATTCGTAGTTTGTGAAATGCACTGGATATATCCTTGTAATGTGGTGCAGGTTAGATTAATGATTAGGACTGTCTTTAAAAGTCAGTCTATTATTGACAACTCTTGTGTTAAACTGTACGGTCCCTTCTCTTGCTGACTAGAGAGATAAGGGAGGGCATTTTTACCAGGTAAATGGGAGTTTGTGGAGAGCTTTCTTCTAAGGCATTGCTAGTGTGTGAATCACCCCTCCTATGACTGAGAGTGATATGGGCTCAGGAGGGAGCACCTGGTAGACTAAGCTTCTACCTGCAGCAAATCTAGGTGTGTAAAGACACTTCGACAGGCCTTGGGGTAGAAGATAGGGTCACCTCTATGCTGTCCAGCTCCTCAATAAGCATAGACACAATCTTGGGACTGTGAAGGGATTCCGGACGGTGTGCAGGCAATACGCCAGGGGCTTTGTAATGCAACAATATGTGTGTGTCTATATGTATGTGTGTCCGTGTGTGTGTCTGGAGGCTCTCATGCACACTAACTCTCTGGTCCTAAGTGGGCTGTATATTTTCATGAAGCTCCAGGCTTCTCGTACACCAATTCTGTGTAAGAAGTATGGGTGAAAATTGCAAGGTGCTCTTCAAACAGCTTAGACAGAAGAGAAGAAAGATTGCTTCTGACTTATAAAGTATAACACAAGACTTATTGGGTCAGATCAACCATGTACAAATTCACCTAAAAGAGGTTTGTTTTAAGGAAAATATAAATTTAGCTTACATGGTGTTATGTCACTAAAGTTAGAGGAAAATGACCTACCATCGAAGTGTCGTTAATGATGGAATTACAGATACAGGAGAGTCTTGGGACAAAACTCATAAATATCCATCCAAAATGTTTATCAGGAGAGAAGAATCATTCTAAGAGTGCTAGACACTAAGAATAATGATAAATATATTCCATAAATATCACAGCTTTAAGATGCTAATACCCAGGCCGGGCACGGTGGCTCACGTCTGTAATCCCAGCACTTTGGGAGGCCGAGGAGGATGGATCACGAGGTCAGGAGTTTGAGACCAGCCTGACCAGCATGGTGAAACCCCGTCTCTACTAAAAATACAAAAATTAGCTGGGCATAGTGGCGCATGCCTGTAATCCCAGCTACTTGGGAGGCTGAGGCAGGAGAATTGCTTGAACCCGGGAGGCGGATGTTG
>NW_012101098.1:2122602-2185128 GCF_000951045.1 Mandrillus leucophaeus | reverse complement strand
TGCCTGGCGAGAATGCAACTTTTAAATTATACTTTGGTTTCCCACATAAATTTGCTTAGATGCATTTTCTGGTCTAATTGTTAAATTTCCCACTTGGGAAAAAAGAGAGAGAGAGAGAGAGAGGCTCATGCCTGTAATCCCAGCACTTTGGGAGGCTGAGGCAAATGGATCACTTGAGGTCAGGAGTTCGAGACCAGTCTGGCCAACATGCTGAAACCCCATCTCTACTAAAAATACAAAAATTAGCCAGGCGTGGTGGCGTGCACCTGTAGTCCCAGCTACTTGGGAGGCTGAGGCACAAGAATCACTTGAACTGGGAGGCGGAGGTTGCAGTGAGCCCAGATGACACCACTGCACTCCAGTCTGGATGACAGAGGGAGAATTTGTCTCAAAATAAAAATACAAAATAAAAAAGGAAGCAACACACAAATAAGCATATTTGTGTTGTACAGCAATCCCACTGGTTAATGCTGTTTCATTGCTGAACAGTACATTCAGTTTTAATTTTTGAGGTTTCAGACTGAAGACCAGATCTTGCACCAGGATCCTATTCATCCAGATGAGACATTTGGGGCTCTTTGGTCATCTTTTGATAACCTCCTTCTTAATGTCTCTGCATTGTTAGCTATGCTGTGCAACAAAATACCACAAACTTAGCAACTTAAAGTAGCATGCATTTATTAGCTCATGATATGAGGTTGAGATGTCTCGCATGGCTTACTGGGTTCTGTGTTCTAGGTCTTCCCATGGTACAGTTGAGGAGTTACCCAGACTGTGTTGTTTTCTGGAACTCAGGGTGTTCCTCCAAGCTCACGCAGTTGTTGCTTGAATTCAGTTGAAGTTGCAGAACTTGAAGCCATATTCACTGGGTGTCTTCCAGGTTCCTGCCACTCAATGAATCTCCTTTTTTTGGGGAAACAGGTTCTTACTGTGTCATTGCTTAGGCTGGAGTGCAGTGGTGCGATCATGGCTCACTGCAGCCTTGACCTCTTGAGCTTGAGTGAGCACCCCCGCCTCAGCCTCCCAAGTAGCTGGTACCACAGGTGTGTGCCACTGCATCCAGCTATTTTTTTTTTTTTTTTTGTAGAGACAGGGGTCTCGCTATGTTGCCCAGGCTGGAGTACAGTGGCATGATCATAGCTCACTGCAGCCTCAAACTCCTGGGCTTATGCGATCCTCTCACCTTGGCCTCCCAAGTTGCTAGGATTATAGGCACATGCCACCATGCCCAGTTAATTTTTGTATCTTTTGTGGGTACAGTCTCTCGCTCTGTTGACATGAGTCCGTAATATAGGAAGTTTACAACATAGTAGCTTACTTCTTCAAGGTCATCGAGATAATCTCTCACACAGGCTGTTAAGACATAGTCTTTGACGAACATAATCTACTTATGAATACACCATCACTTGCGTCATATTCTTTTGGTTAGAAGCAAGTTACAGGTCTGCTGGCACAAAAAATAAAGGAGAGTATTCAATGGTGGAAGTCGTTGGGGTTCATCTTGGTGTGTTCACCACAGACTCCTGATGTATTATTTTTCTCAATGGATTCATGGTCAAATGTCAATTTTTAACCACAAAAAGGTTGTTAAGAGGACAAAATTATATGACATACGCAAAACCACAGGTACATCATAGACTGTTAGTGGGGTTATTGCCCTCAATTTCCATGTGAGTTTCTGCTAAGGATCCTGTATCACCCAGCGAGGGAGAATAGACCACATATTGGTAGGAAATGGCAAACCAATTGGCCACATTCCATTCCCCACATCTGACAAAACTTGGAAGAAGTCCACTCAAGCAAATGTGAATTGCAGTTAAAAAAAATTAAAGTAGTGACACTTTTCTGCTGCTTTTAATATGTAGTCATTGTTAATGAAATGCTAGTCCCTTTCTTTGTGTAAACTATCAAATCTCACGTCCTCATCTCTGATGCGTTAGCATATTGTTTGTGTGATTACATGTGGTGTCACACATCATGAACGAATCCTATTTTTAATGTACTGCATAAAGAACATGCAGGGATTATAAAGTGAGTTTGTTAGTTTTTTAAAAAAAATTTTTAGACAGTGTCTCACTCTGTTACCTAGACTGGAGTGCAGTGGTGCAATCATAGCTTACTGCAGCCTCAACCTCCTGAGCTCACATGATCCTCCCACCTCAGCCACCCGAGTAGCTGGGACTACAGGCACACACCACAATGCCCAGCTAATTTTTGCGTTTTTTTTTTTTTTTTTTTTTTTTTTTTTTTTTTGTAGAGAGGGGATTTTGCTACGTTGCCTAGGCTGGTCTTCAGCTACTGAGCTCAAGTGATCCACCTACCTTGGCTTCCCAAAGTGCTGGGATTACGGGAGTGCACCACTGCACCTGGCCAGATTGTCACTTTAATTGTACCAATAAATTAACACAGATCACAGAGACATTGACATTCATCTATTAATGTATTGCCATGCTTAAAAGACTAGCTGTATTTATTTTGCCTCAAATGCATCTTCTCTAGCCAGTGTATAGGTTTTATTTTCTAAATAGGGCATCTTCTATTAAGAATATTGCAACGATCATTTAAATCTTCACCAGTAGTGACCTTGCTCTCACTCCATGAATTGAGTTATCAGATTTATTCTGTAGTTCAGGCACAAATGGATTACGACTGAGGGCAAATCTTATTATATTGTTAGATAGGGGCAGTGGGACCTGCAGATGCAATTGATGGAATTATAGGAGCATCACATATGCAGACCAGGTTATTTATTAAAGTTGAGATCACTTTGGTTTTCAAGTCTCTCCCACTGTTAGTTTTCCCAAGAGTTTATTCTTAAGGATTTTCTTGATATCAGCGGGTGCAGCATGAATTAAGAGCACTACCAAAATTATGTAAATGTTTGTGTCTACTGCCTGTTAGCTATGATGTGGTTGAGATGGAAGCTTCAATTTTAACCTGTCTTAAGACCGAGCCATGTCTTTAATTAAAGTAGAACCACTGGAATCCTATGCATGCACAATTAGTCAGCATACACTCCAAAACCCTTATTTTATTTTAAAAATATTTTTATTTGTATACATGTAAGAGGTACAAGTGCAGTTTTGTTACACAGATACATTGCATAGTTGTGAAATCTGGGCTTTTAGTGTAACCATCACTTGAATGGTGAACACTGCATCTAATAGGTAATTTTTCATCCCTCACTCCCCCTCCCCACCCCATCCTTCTCAGTCTCTAATGCCCATGATTCTACACTCTATGTCTTCCTGTACACATTATTTAGGTCCCACTTATAAGTGAGAGTTTATGGTATTTGACTTTCTGTTTTTGTGTTATTTCACTTACGAGAATGGCTTTCAGTTCAAGCCACGTTGCATCAAAAGACATGATTTATTTTGTGTGGGTTTTTTTTTTTTTGTCCCAGAATTTATTCTTGAGGATTTTCTTGATATCAGTGGGTGGAGCCTGAATACTACCAAAATTACGTGTAATAGAACACTACCAAAATTACGTGTAATTTTCTTTACCCAATCATTTTCTTTATCCAATCGCATTTTCTTTCGCAGTCATCTGTTGGACACTTCGGTTGATTCCATATCTTTGCTATTGTGAATAGTGTTACAATAAACATGAGTGCAGATGTCTTTTTGACAGGGTGGTTTTTTGTCCTTCTAATGCACTCTATTTGTGTAGGACCAAGAATCAAGCTGTTCCTGTAAGTCAAGAGCATGTTTTCGTGTTCCCCCTCAGTCACCAAGTGAGCTGTGTTGCTCAGGGAAAAAGTACTTCCAATTATTTGCACTGGGGTTTGAGCTAAAAATGAGCTAAAAATGGATTTTCATTACCAGGGATAAACTACATTGTTTTGCTTACTTTCTACCGCTTGTTTGCAGGAGTTCTATTTGTGCCCAAACTTTCCTTCCTCAGAAGTTTAAAGGCGGTGTCTCAAGATGACTCATGCACGAATCCTATGTGAATAGCCAAGGGCTCCACTACATGCAAGGTTGCTCGTGGGTGGTATTGATTTTGGAATCTGCATCCAAGCTGGGTCTCTTGGCGCCCGCCACAATGCAGGGGCACCTCAGCACATGCAGCCTCGGATGAGACCAAATTCTCTCAAGCTCTCAGAAGACCCAATTTGTTAAAGCAATGCTATAGTCTATGCAGAATTGATAAGAAAGGGTCACCCTCCCTTCTAAGCTCTGCTTGTTGATATGAGCAGCTTAGAGGCAAATCTGAGTCTAACGTCTTGCCCAAGTGCACATCAATCATTTCATTGTAGATAAATAATAATTAGTGACCCAAAAATATGATGCTTGATGGATCATGAGATAGAAACTTAAAGAAAGGAAAAATAGAACAGATATTCTGCTCCATTTATCTAATGAACCTAGTACTATTTCTTAAGAGTAAGTTTAAAATCAGACACTAATAATATGTGAGAAAATGTTACTTTTGTTTGGGGGTAATGCCAGTGGTGACTTGTGAAATCATAGAATTTATCATTAAACTTTCCATTTTCCATTGGTCCTAATGGAAGGGCCTATGCTCCTAATCTGAATTGAAGGTCTCTTTTGCCATGCACACGACATGTGGGTAATAGTGAATAAGAGTGAATAAATTAGAGGAATGATATCCACATTCAAGTCCCAGAGGGTTCTGGCTTTTCTTCTATGGACTGACTTCATGGCTCACCTAATTATCTCCTTGGCCTTGGTTAGTTAACTGGGTTAAGAAGTCAGAAGATCTTAAAACCAAAACAGTATTCCTAACTTGATTTTTCTCATCCTCATTAATTTTTAGAAGCATGCTTTAAAGTAGGAATATTACTTTTTTCCTATTTTTGAAATATGGATCAAGAGACTTGCATTTGGACCATACTTCTTGGAAACGGACAGGGCTCCCCAGAGCAGCCCCTTGTATTTCTGCACATTTAATAAATGAGTGTATTCATTGGGCATTTTCTTTACTGGGCATGGCAGATGGGTCTTGACCGTACTCTATTTTTCTTTAGAGTGAAACCATTTTTCTTGAGTTGCAGAGCAGTTGCTGCAGTATTAAATCAGAGTTGTTGTGGCAGAACCAGGCACATATGGGCAATAAAATGCCCAGATTGGAGCTGATTGGTACATCAAATTATTGGAGGATTACCCATGCTGACAACATGATGGGTTTACCTTGCCTCCAAAATGGAAATGTTGCTTCCTTCCACTGCAGGATGGCTTATTAATGAGAACATCAGAGGATGAGTGGGCTTGCTGGGGAGGAGGAAGGAGGAAGGAGTTTACCCTCAAGGACAAGTCAGATTTCCTTCTCCTTGAAAAAGGAAGGCAGGTCTGGTACAGTGGCTTATGCCTGTAATCTTAGTACTTTGGGAAGCCGAGGCAGAGGGATTGCTTAAGCCAAGGAGAGGGAGACCAGCCTGGGCAACATAGTGAGATCCCATTCCTACAAAAAAATTAAAAGCTGGGTGTGTCGGTGAGCGCCTGTGGTCCTAGCTACTTGGGAGGCTGAGGTGGGAGAATCACTTGAGCCCAGGAGTTGGAGGTTGCAGTGAGCTGGGACTGTGCCACTGCACTCCACCCTGAGTGACAGAGTGCAAAAAATTTTAAAAAATGAGAATTGAAAAAGGAAAGCAGGTAAATTATATGTATACCAGGTAATATGGTGATTTGCTGGACATTTGGTTACAAAGTAAAAGGGAGAGTAAAAGGGAATAATAGAGAACATTATTAAAAATCAAACTCACCAATCCTCTAGAAATTGCAATAGAGAAAGAAAGGACTGAACTAGGTATATTAGTCTGTTTTCATGCTGCTGATAAAGACATACCCAAGACTGGGCAATTTACAAAAGAAAGAGGTGTAATAGACTTACAGTTCCATGTGGCTGGGGAAGCCTCACAATTATGGTAGAAGGCAAGGAGGAACAAGTCATGTCTTACATGGATGGCAGCAGGCAAAGAGAAAGAGCTTGTGCAGGGAAACTTCAGTTTTTAAAACCATCAGATCTCGTGAGACTTATTCACTATCACAAGAGCAGCATGGGAAAGATCCGCCCTCATGATTCAATTACCTCCCACCGGGTCCCTCCCACAACACGTGGGAATTTAAGATGAGATTTGGGTGGGGACACAGCCAAACCATATCACTAGGTGATTGTTTTTCTTCTCTCGTTTCACTGGTCTTAGTCTCCTTGGTCTCAGTTGGACCATAAGCAAGAACAAACATGTGTGCTTTGTTGTTATTTATTATTATCTGATCCAATCATGATATTTTAGAGCCGGTTTTCTTCTCCTGAAAACCTGGGGCAGTTTACATTATAAAGCACAGCAAGAGAGATCAGCAGTGATTAAGTGGCAAGCAGTGCTACTGAGAGCAAGTTTTTCACTACACGCCAAAGTCATATAGTGCAGAGCTTCCCTAAGCACCCAAGAAACACATTCAACACCCTCAGAGCCAAGAGACAAGAGGCTTGGAGCCCTGTTAGTTTCATGAATATTCTAGGAGTATGAAGGACCCAGCAGTGGCCTGAGATGGGAAAATAATTATGTAAACTCAGACGGCCAGGGATCTTGTTTGAAGAAATCATAGCTCCACAAATCCCCTCTAAAACTGCAGTCTGGCATGAAAAGCCCTATTAGAATTTCAAAACAAGGTAGTCTCCAATCTTTACAAAGCTGCACCTTGGGGATCAGAGCAGGGATTCCCAGGAGAACACCACAGAACCAGAATCTCTCTACTCTGCTAGAGTAAACTATTTTTTTTTGGACATTAAGGTTGCTCTCAAGAGCATTTCACAAACTCCTGGGTCATGGTGGTGGGCAGATTTTCAGGTGGCCCTCAGGACCTTCACCTCCGGGAGTTCATGCTCTTGAACAACCCACTCCTCTTGAACATGAGCAGGAGGTGTGACCAATGAAAAATGGCAATGGTGATGAGTTGTCTGTCACTCCTATGGTTATATGATATCATATAAGACTACATCTTCCTAGGTAACTCTCTATGGTCTTGTTCTCCTTGCTGAATTTGTAGATATGAGCTTCCGTTTGTCCTGAATACAATAGGAAATGAATTCTGCCAATAACCCAAGATAGGTAGGAAGAGAACCCTTTTCCAGTTATGAAGACACAGCTATGGCTGACCTCTGATTGCAGTATTACTTAGCATTACTAAGGCCTTTCAAGGCTGAATAATATTCCATTGTGTATGTATACCCCATTTTATTTATCCATTCATCCATTGATGGACAATTAGCTTGATTCCATATCTTGGTTATTGTGAATAGCGCTGCAGTGCACGTGGAAGTGTAGACATCTCTACAACATACTGATTTCCGTTCTTTTGGGTACATACCCAGAAGTGTGATTGCTGGATCATCTGATAGTTCTATTTTTAATTTTTTTTTTTTTGAGGAACCTCCATGCTGTTTTGTATAATGGCTTTTTTACCTAATTTACCTTTCTGGCAACCATGTGATAGGGTTCCCTTTCTCCACATTCTCAACAACACTTGTTGTATTTTGTCTTTTCTTTTTCTTTTTTTAGTATGAATGTTTACAGTGGCTTTATTTGTAAAGACAAAATCTGGAAAAACATCAGATGTCTTTCATCAGGTTAATGAATAAACTAAAGCAGAGGTCCCCAAGGCCATGGAGGGTCCAGACCACGGAGCAGTAACAAGCCATGGCCTGTTAGGAACTGGGCCATATAGCAAGAGGTGGGTGGTGAGGAAGTGAAGCTTCATCTGTATTTACAGCCACTCCCCATTGCCCACATTACAACCTGAACTTTGCCTCCTGTCAGATCAGCAGCAGCATTAGATTCTCATAGGAGTGTGAACCCTATTATGAAATGTGTGTGAGAAGGATCTAGGTTGTGCATTCCTTATGAGAATCTAATGCCTGATGATCTGTCATGTCTCCCATCACCACCAGGTGGGACTGTCCAGTGGAGGAAAACAAACTCAGGGCTTCCACTGATTCTACATTATAGCGAGTTGTATAATTATTTCATTATATATTATGATGTAGCAATGATAGAAATAAAGTGCACTATAAATGTAATGCACTTAAATCACCCCAAAACTATACTGGCCCCAGCCCCTCAACCTCCACTCAGTCCATGGAAAAACTGTCTTCCACGAAACCAGTCCCTGGTGCCAAAAAGGTTGGGGATCGCTGAACTAAAGGTAGTAAATCCATCCATAAAATGTATTGCTACTCATTAAAAAAAAGTAATGAACTGCTAATACATGCTACAATGTGGAAGAATCTCAAAATAATTTTGCTAACACAGAAACTAGAGAAAAAGACTACATAGCTTTTATTCCAATTATACAAAATTTCAGAAAATCTAAACTAATTTTTCAGTTTGGCTGGGAGCTTTTTCTCACGAGTCAGCCTAGGGTTAGATTTGGCTTTCTTGTCAATCACCATCTTACAAGAATAGAAATAGATTCACTATTCTTGGCATTGCTAATGTGTTCATGACCTTTAAGACTTATCTACCCACAAAAGTAACTGGCAAGCTGTAATCCATGCCTTTTTGATAATAGCCATCTTAACAGGTGTGGACTGATGTCTCCTTATTGTTTAAATTTGCATTTCCCTGATGATTAATGATGTTGAGCCTTTTTTTTTTCATATGCTTGTTGGCCCTTTGCATGTCTCTTGAGACAAGTGTCTTTTAAAAGTGATTATACCCTTCTGTTTAACAGGTAATTCCAGCACTCTGAGATGCTGCTACTTTCAATATTGTTCTTGTCATGGATTAAATAATGCATAACAATTTCTCTACTGAAATATTCACTCCATATGTGTTTAGTTTATAGTATAAAGTTTCCAAATTGTACAATCTGGAGTCCCATGTACATAATGGTCTTTTCTCATCCACATCTTCTAAAGAACCCCCTTCAAGAAGGCTTCCACAAATACTGGGGCCATGTCATTCTGCATAAAATTTCTTGCCAACTCCAGCCTTGGCTAAACCCAGCATTATTTTTTCCATTCATCACTGTAGGGAAAATAGGAAAAAAATGTAAATTACAACACTAGGTAGAATGTTTTGCTTTTTATTTCATTAATTTCACCTGGACACTCAAGGATGCTTGGCAACATGTTAATTTGTCTCTAACTGAAACACTTTGTCGGCCGGGCGCAGTGGCTCAAGCCTTTAATCCCAACACTTTGGGAGGCCGAGGAGGGTGGATCACGAGGTCAGGAGATCGAGACCATCCTGGCTAACATGGTGATACCTGGTCTCTACTGAAAACACAAAGAAATTAGCCGGGCGCAGTGGCGGGCGCCTGTAGTCCCAGCTACTCAGGAGGCTGAGACAGGAGAATGGCGTGAACCCGGGAGGCGGAGCTTGCAGTGAGCCGAGATGGTGCCACTGCACTCCAGCCTGGGCGACAGAGTGAGACTCCATCTCAAAAAAAGAAATAAAAAAAAACACTTTGTCCAATCAGCTTTCATAAGTATTATTTATTCTCATCAAGCCCTCACGCCTATTTTAACTCTTTCCTTTAAAAAAGCAGCTTCGTTATGGTATAATTTGCATACCACAGATTATACCCTTTTAAAATTTGGTGAGTTTTGACAAATGTTTACTCATGGTTAGTCAGTAAAACCACCAAAATATATGATGTTTCCATCAACTTAAATATTCTTTTCAGTATTTTTGCAATTGGCATCTCTTCCATTCACCTCGTTCTCTGGAAGCTGCCAATCTGCTTTGGCTATCTAGTTCTGTATGCAGTTTGTCTTTTCTAGATTTAAATAGGAAAAAAGTTATACGGCTTTCATTTTGTTGTTTCTTAGATTTTTTTAAAACTTAGAGTTATGTTTTGAGATGCATCTTGCGGTTTCCATGCAGACGGCACAATCAACAACTCCCTCCAATGTCAAGTTTGGTTAGGATGTATAGACTGATGACACCACATGCCCCAAGAGATTATGACATTCACGTAATGAGACTTTATGGGGACTGTGGAGTCGGGGGATGACACAAATTTGTCTAGAATGATTTGAGCAAGGCAGCAAATGCTGACTTTGGTTTTTATTATTGTTAGGTGGCACTAGCTGGGATTTGCATGGTTTGAACTACTCACTGTCACTAGGAGAGGTTGCATGCAGATATTGTCATCAGTTTGCCCAGATGTGGAGGCCAAAGGAGAAGATGTAGGTCGGGCTTGAAAACTCTCATTTATCAAATGTGAAGTCAGAAAATACAAAAAACTAAAACAATTCAACAGTAAATAAAACAAATAATCCCATTTAAAAACGGGCAAAGGAAATAAAGAGACGTTTCTCCAAAGAAGATATATAAATGGCCAACAGATGTATGAAAAAATACTCATCATAACTATCATCAAGGAAATGCAAATCAAAACCACTATGAGATATCATCTCAACCAAGGTAGAATGGCTATTATTAAAAAGGCAAAAAGTAACAGATAATGTCGAGGATGTGGAGAAAAAGGAATTCTTATACACTGCTGGTGGGAATGTAAATTAGTACAGCCACTGTAGAGAACAGCATGCAGATTTATCAGAAGACTAAAAATAGAATTACAATAAGATCCAGCATTCCCACTCTTGGGTATTTATTCAAAGGAAAAGAAATCAATATATCACGAAGACACCTACACCTCCATGTTTATTGCAGCACTATTTACAATAGCAAAGATATGGAATCAACCTAAGTGTTCATCAGTGGATGATTGGATAAAGAAAACATGGTACATAAACACAATGGAATCCTATTCAATCATAAAAAGAGTAAAATCATAAACCAGGCACAGAAAGACAAATATCTCATATTTTCACTTACACATGGGAGATAAAAAAGTGGATCTCATGGAGTTAGGGACTGGTTATGTTATGGGAATGGGGGATCAGGGAGGTTAGTTTAACCCTTTTCTCATTTGCCGGGACTACTTGCCAGGGGCACTTGGAGCTGCAGTGTTTGCCCCGAGACAACTGTGCCATATAATATCTCACTTTCACTATTATTTTCACATTGCTCTAGTATATCGACTTTGGGAACAAAACACAGCATTGTATTTTTAGTAGTGATAATTCCATTTACAAAATATAGCAATTCTTGATTGCTGAAAATGTTAAATCCTAGAAAACATAGCTTTCCTATGCGTGATGTTAACATCGATCTCTAACAGTTGTTGGCTGAAGATTCATTTCATGAATCCAGTTTTCCTGAAATAGACGACTCTGATGACTCAGATGATTCTCATGCTAGTTCTGTTTAGAAATAACACCAATAACAGTTTTTATATCTTATGTTCACATTGAAAATTAGTCAGACTTGCTTTGGCCTCAAAGAGTGTATTTCTGTAAAATTAAATAGGCACTGGCAGCAAGGTGCACTTTTATTTTCTAAATGGTAAAAGTAGCAGGTACTAACATACATTTAGGTAGAAAAAAGTAGTTATTATGTTCAATAGCAGAGTAGGGTGACCATAGTTAGCAACAATGTAGAATTGATAAACTTTTAGCTAGACTTCTCAAGGAAAAAAATAAAATTAAAATTAATCTTTTAAACAGAAGCATCCAAGTTGTATGTGAGCAGTTTCTTCCTACTTATTGCTGAGTAGTAGATGATATTGGAAACAGACCATGAATTGTTTATCCAGTCAACTGATAATGAATATTTAGCTTATTTCTAGTTCGAGGCTATTAGGAATAATGTTACCACGAATGTTAGCATCAAAGTCTTTCTGTGGACATGTTCTTATTTCTCTTAGGATTTTCTGTCCTAGGTATTTCACTAGGTCATATGGTAAAGGTAAAGGTAATTTTTATAAGAAATTGGCAAACTGTTTTCGCACGTGGTTGTAACATTTCTACACTCTCACAAGAAAAATCTGACAGTTCCAGTTTCTCCCCTTCATCACCTACATATGGTATTTTTAGATGTTCGTTTTTTGCTTTCAGACTTTCTAATGATTTAACGATAATCTCATTGTAGTTTTAATTTGCATTTGTACTGATGTGTGTCTTTTCATGTGCTATTGATTATTAATATGACTTCATTTGTGAAATGTCTATTCCAATATTTGCCCATTAAAAATTATATTATTGGACTTGAGTTGTGAGAGTTAATTATATTTAGAATACATAAACTTTGTGAGACATATAATTTCATTTGGTTAACTATTCTCTAATGTCTTTTAACAATGTTTTATAGTTTTCTGTGTACAGGTTTTGCACATAATTTGTTAAATATATATCTAAGTATTTCATTTTTGATGTGATTGTAAATGCTTCACAATTGAATTTCCATTAGGTTTTTGCTTGTATAAATCATACACTTGCTTTCATATATTTCCCTTATTTTCAGTTCCTTGGTTAATGCGCTCATTATTTTCATGGACTTTTTTGAAGAGTCTTTAAGGTTTGCTACATCCACAATAATTACATCTTCAAATAAAGACAGGTTCACTACTTTCTTGCTAGAGTATATACAATTTCTTTTTCTTTATTTAGTTCATGGCTTGAACACCCAGTGCCATGTTAAAAAAAAAAATGGGTCTTAAAGGAAGAGCATTCAGTTTTTCGTCAATAATTATGAAGTTCGCTGTCTTTTTTCTTTGTAGATGCCTTTTTGAGGTTAATTAATTAATTTTCTATTCCTAGTTTGCTGAAGTCTGTTTTTATAACTGTGTTTGTCAAATTTTTTTCTGCATCCTTTGAATTCTTTTTATTCTGTAAATATGGTGACTTACATTAATTTATTTTTTTAGTACTGAATCATCTTTCCATTCCTGGGATAAAGCTCAATTGGTCCTTAATTATTGTCTATTTTATATACATTACCTGGTTTAATTTTCTAATATTTTTGTCAAGAATTTCTGCATTTATGTTTTTGAGAGATATTGGTAATGTCTTTTCTGGTTTTAATAACAGAATAATGTGTGTTTCATAAGATGAATTGGAAGATGTTCCTTCCTTCCTTCCTTTTCAATTTTTGGAAGCGTTTATGCAGTATTGGTTTTATTTATTTATTACAAATTTGGTAGAGTTTACCAGTGAACCTGACTGGTTTCAGAGTTTTTCTTGTGGTGAGCTATTAATAATTAATTCCATTTTCTTAATAGATTTGGCCTATTCATATTTTCCATTTCGTACAGTGTCCGTTTCAGTTATATATTTCAAGAATTTGCCATTTTTCTTCAAGATTTTGTATTCGTTTACTCAAAGTCCTTCATAGCATTTCCTTATTATGTTTTTAAAGTTTGTAGAATCTATAATAATTTATATTATACAATCCCTGATAGTGTTAAATTCTGTCTTTTTTTTCCTTGAGAAGTCTAGCTAAAAGTTTATCAATTTTACGAATCTTTACAAAAGAATCATCTTTTGGTTTCATTGATTTTCTTGTTTCCTTCTTTTTCTATTTCGATTATTTCTTTTTATATTGTTACCTTCACTATTTTACTTAGCCTTTGTTTAACTTTTAGTTTTTTTTTCTAGCTTCTTCAGTGGGAAACTTAGGTCATTGACTTTTATACCTTTCTTATTTTATAGGATCATTTAAAGCTTTAAGTTTCCCTGTAAGCATTAAGCTTCAGCTGAAAACTACCACTTTTATACTGTGTTTTAATTTTCATTCAGTTAACATATTTTTCTACTTCCCATGTGATTATTTTTTTTTTCTTTTACCTATGGACTATTTAGAAATGTGCTTTAAATTCCAAATAGGGGATTACTAGTTGTGTGTGTGTGTGTGTGTGTGTGTGTGTGTGTGTGTGCATGTGTGTTTTAATTTTACTCCACCATACTCAGACTTCAATCATTTTAAATTTATTGAGACTTGTTTCTCAGCTCAGCATGTGGTGAATCTTAATGAATGCCTTCTGGGCACTTAAAAATAATGCATTTTATCATTATGGAATATAGTGTTCTATAAATGTCAACTATGTTAATATTGCTGTTCACAGATGCTATATTCTTCTTGATTTTCTGCCTACTTGTTCTAGCATTTACTGACTGTGGAGTCTTGGAATCTCTAAATATAATTGTGTGTTTGTCTATTTCTCCTTGCAGTTCTATCAGTGTTTTTTTTTTTAATGTGTGTGTGCTGAAGTTCTTCTATTATCAAGTGCATACACATTCACAATTGTTATAATAGATTGACTCTTGTTTCCTTTTGAAATTCCCCTCTTTATCTTTGCTAATAGTTCTTGGCCTGAAGTGTACTTTGTCTGAGATTAATATCGTTTCTTTGCTTTCCTACAATTAACACTTAAATCATATGCTTTTTTTCTGTTGTTTTCTTTTAACCCCTTGTGAGATTTTATTTTTAAATTGTATTTCTTGTAGAAAGAATGCAATTAGTAACAAGTCTGCACATGTACCCCTGAAACTAAAATACAAGTTTTAAGACAGAATGTAATTACATCTTTCTTGTGTGTGTGTCCTGTCTGATCATCTGTGGTTTTATTGGCATGCTTATTTTCAGTAATAAAATCATGAATATGGTTGGGTGCAACTCTACCGTCTTGCTACTTTTTTTAAAAATTCATCTTATTTGTTCTCCGTTTCTCCTCAGCTTTTCTGCCTTCTTTTAGATTATTTCGGTGTTTAAATTTGCCATTTTATCTCCCTATTGCCTTATGAGTGATTCTTTCTGCTTCACTTATTTTTGGGGACTTCTCTGGGGTTGCACTATCCAATTTGGTAGCCTCTGGCCACATACCACTTTGAGCTCTTGCAGTGTGGCTAATGTAACTGAGGAATTCATTTTTAATTTTATTTCATTTTAATTATTTTAAATTTAAATTTAAAAAATGAAAGCAGTATAAAATAGTTTTCTATTAAGCACAATTTTAATGTTTTGTTAGGACTATATTTTATTTTAATTGTTGCCTTGTGTTAAGGGAGGAGACCACCCCTCATATCGTCTTATGCCCAATTTCTGCCTCCAAAGAAAGAAGAAGTAAAAACTGAAAGGCAGAAATGAAATCCACAGGCAGACAGCCCAGAGCTGCACCCTGGGCCTGGTAGTTAAAGATCGACCCCTGACTTAATGGGTTATGTTATCTATAGATTACAGACATTGTATAGAAATGTACTGTGAAAATCCCTATCCTGTTTTGTTCTGATCTAATTACCAGTGCATGCAGCCTCCAGTCACGTACCCCCTGCTTGCTCAATCAATCAAACCCCCTCACATGCAACTCCTTAGAGTTGTGAGCCCTTAACAGGAACAGGAATTGCTCACTTGGGGAGCTCAGCTCTTGAGACAGGAGTCTCGCCGATGCCCCCGGCCGAATAAACCCCTTCCTTCTTTAACTCGGTGTCTGAAGCGTTTTGTCTGACGCTCGTCCTGCTACAGTGTAAGATCTTTTAGATGTATTGTCCTACTCGTGTTGAATGAGTGCATAGTTTTTAGCATTACACATACACTAGTCACAGATGTCATCAGTATCAACAAATTGATTCAGTTTGAATAATCTTTCATAGACTGATATAACATTTTCATTAGTTGATTTTTGTGTGTTTTTTTGGAGTCAGCAACATTTGTGGTGATACCTGTGTAAATAGCAACAAGTAATTACATAAAAATATTTATTATTCTAATCATAACATAATTAAATAATTTCATAATTTATAAAGTGTCTGCATATCTTAAAATGCACAATGAAGGCGCAGAATTGTGTGGAAATGCTAAAGCAGGAATGAAGACCCGAATTGCAAGGAACAAAGAGATCTGAAGAAGGCACATTGCAAATATCCTGAATGTCACTTGAAATTTTCTGTGACAGCAAAAAACCGTAAAGTTGTCTGTTTGCTGTAAAACAAAAATTAAATGACAGTAAACAGGACAATATTAAGAGATGCTTTTAGTAAATCCAAAATGAATTTAATTGAAAGTGGATGCTTTCCTCAAAAGTCAAAAAAGATCAATAAAGTTAGTCATCTGAAATCTGAAACAAATGCTTAAACAATGGGTAATGATTTTTCACAAAGTCTGAATAGGTGACAACAGCCAGTTACATAATGGCTTGAATTTATGCACACATCTCCCTCTCTCTTTCTCTCACAGAGGTAGAAAGACGGCAAAATAAATAATTATTTTGGCTGTGAAGATATTTGGTTGGAAAAGTATGAGAAAGAGACTAAAAATTATCTTACAAAATGCAAAAGACAGAGATTTTCAACAAAGTCCCCAGACAACTTTCCATGAAATGCAACACCTTTCTAATGATATTGCAGATCAATTAATTCAAAATTAGAACCATTAAAAGTGTATTTCTCTCCCTGGCATGGTGGCTTATGCCTGTAATCCCAGCACTTTGGGAGGCCCAGGCAGGCAAATCATTTGAGGTCAGGAGTTTGAGATCAGCCTGACCAACATGGTGAAACTCTGTCTCTGCTAAAAATACAAAAATTGGCTGGGCATGGTAGTGCATGCTTGTAATCCCAGCTACTTGGGAGGCAGAGGCAGGAGGATCACTTGAACCCAGGAGGCAGAGGCTGCAGTGAGCCAAGATCAGCCACTGTACTCCAGCCTGGGCGACAGAGCGAGACTCCATCTCAAAAAACAAACAAACAAACAAAAAACAAACAAACAAACATGTATTTCTTTAGCCTTTGGTGATTTGTGTACAGTAATATAAAGGACACTGTCTGATTCATAGTTTGGGAATGTTTTGTTTCAAAAGACTAAAGTTTATGAAAAAAAATGTCACCTGGCAGTCTAATGTCAAATTCATGGTATTACTGGAAAGGGGTCCCGATCTAGACCCCAAGAGAGGGTTCTTGAATCTCACACAAGAAAGAATTCACACGAATCCATAGAGTAAAGTGAAAATAAGTTTATTAAGAAAGTAAAGGAATGAAAAGAATGGCTACTGCGTAGACAGAGCAGTGTTATGGGCTGCTTGACTGAATACCACTTACAGTTATGTCTTGATTATAGGCTATACAAGGGGTGAATTATTCATGAGTTTTCCAGGAAAGGGGTGGGCAATTCCTGGAACTGAGAGTTCCTCCCCTTTTAGACCATGTAGAGTAACTTCCGGACATTGCCATGGCATTTGTAAACTGTCCTGGTGCTGATGGAAGTGTCTTTCAGCAGCTAATGCATTATAATTAGCGCATAATGAGCAGTGAGCACGACCAGAGGTCACTTTCCTACCATCTTGGTTTTGGTGGGTTCTGGCCAGCTTCTTTACTGCAACCCGTTTTATCAGCAAGGTCTTTGTGCCCTGTAGCTTGTGCTGACCTCCTATCTCATCCTGTGACTAACCATGCCTAACCTCCTGGGAATGCAGTCCAGCAGTTCTCAGCCTCATTTTACCCAGTCCCCTGTTCAAGATGGAGTCGCTCTGTTCAAAGGCCTCTGACAATGGGGGCAGAGATCAAGGAGAGATCACACCCAGGCAGGGTTGGGTCTACAGCTCTTTGGTATTTTTCCAGTGTCCCAATTGGAGCTCTGGACAAAGATATCAAAACACAGATATTGCATGGGTTTTCCTGACATTTTTGGGAATCCTCAGTCACTCGGATGTATGAAACCAACTTAGTATAATATTAAAGCAAAAGCAAACAACAACAGAAACTGAATGAAAACCTTGCAATCTGTCAATGTTCTCTAAGTTTTCACTCCTTAACAGGACACAGAACCTGGAGTCCTCTGGTCATTACTCCTCCTACACCGCCCACAATTAACCCGTGAATGTTGAGCACATTCTCACCTGGTTACTCCGTTTCATTAATTTCCTCCATTGTTTTGTTAAACACTCCTGCAAACAAACAAACAAACTCTCCCTTTCTCTTAAAAATGCCAGAGACATCTACCTGATTTATCATTGGAATTACTTTCTCTGTGAAAATAACAGTTTTCCAGCCCCCCACCTCCATCAACCCCCAGTTATTCTCTCTGGTCCAGGAACTTGAGTCTGTATTTTCTTTGTAATGGCGTTTGCCAGACCATGACTCTTGTAGCCTCTTCTAAAATCTCCACTATTCTAAAATTGAACATTTGGCCACATAACCATCTACACATCCTTTCCACCATTTTATCCACCAATACTCTTTCAATGGTGTTAATTTTGAATTGGTTAATCTCCAATACCATTAGAAAAGTGTTGCATCTCATGGAAAATTGTCTGGGGATTTCACTGAAAATCTCTCTTTTGCATTTTGAAAAATAATTGTTTAGTCTCTTTCTCATACTTTTCTAACCAAATATTTTCATAGCCAAAATAATGATTTATTTCTTCCATCTGTCTATCTCTGTGTATGTGTGTGACAGAGAAATGTGGACACAAAGACAAGCCATTATATAAGTGGCTGTTGTCATATGCTCAGATCCTGTGAAAAATCATTACATATTGTTTAAGCATTTGTTTCAGATTTCAGATGACTAATTCTGTTGATCTTCCTTGACTATTGAGGAAAAAAAACAAAAACACCTCTAATTAAACTCATTTTAGATTTACTAAAATCATCTTTTAAGAGATACCATCTAACACCAGTCAGAATGGCTATTGATAAAAAGTCAAAAAATGACAGATGCTGGCAAGGTTGTGGAGAAAAAGGAACACTTATACACTGTTGGTGGGAGTGTAAATTAGTTCAACCATTGTGGAAGACAGTGTGGCAATTCCTCAAAGACCTAAAGCCAGAAATACCATTCAACCCAGATATTCCATTACTGGGTATATACCCAAAGGAATATAAATTATTCTATTATAAAGACACATGCACATGCGTGTTCACTGCAGCACTATTCACAATAACAAAGACATGGAATCAGGCTAAATGCCCATTAGTGATAGACTGGATAAAGAAAATGTGGTACATATGCACCATGGAATACTGTGCAGCCATAAAAAAGAATGAGATCAAGTCCTTTGTGGCGACATGAGTGGAGCTGGAGGCTATTATCCTAAGCAAACTAACACAGGAACAGAAAGCCAAATACTGCATGTTCTCACTTATAAGTGGAAGCTAAATGATGAGAACACATGGACACATAGAGGGGACCAACATACACTGGGGCCTTTTGGAGGGTAGAGGGTGGGAGGAGGAAGAGGATCTGGAAAATAATTAATGAGTATTAGGCTTAATACCTGAGTGATGAAATAATTGTTTCAACAAACCCCCATGACACAAGTTTACCTATGTAAAAAACCTAAACTTGTACCCTGGAATGTAAAGGTTTAAAAAAAAATTCCAGTTTACAGTAATTTAATTTTTTTACAGCAAAAAAAAAAAAAAAAAAAACGATTGTTTTCTCCTGTCACAGAAAATTTCAAGTGACATTCAGGAAATTTACAATGTGCTTTCTTTAGATCTCTTGGTCCCTTGCCATTCTGGTCTTCATTCCAGCTTTTGCTAAACCCTAGCTCCAGGTTTCATGAACAACCATCACAGTAGGTCTTCCATGTTTCTTTCCTGGTGAGCTCACCTTTGTGTCCCTCTGAAGCCACCTAGAATCCTTTCATCTTGCAATGACTAAGTCTAGACTTCCTGTTCTTTGTAGTACAGAAATCTGACATTTGCAATCCACAAACCCAAGCATTCACATTGTCTAGGAAACTGATGCATATTTCAGAAATAAAGCATGTCAGACTCCACCTCCAAACCTGCTTCTCTGGGATATCTCCCTAATAGGGGTTGATTTAGTTGGTCATCAATGATCTCTGGCATTCTTTCTCCTTCCACAACTTTGCACATCATTCCAGTGTGCATCCATAATTGAGAAACCAGAGCCCAAACCACCAAACATACTTGTCCTAGGTTCAATTGCTTCTCAGGTAGTCTCCCTACTGGAAAGGCATCTTAGATATATCTTCTCATGAGGTTAAATGTCAGTCCTGAAGTTGGTATAAATGAATCACTAACTTTAAAGTGTCTGGAACTGTTGCAGATCACTGAAGTTTTGTTCAAGCAATCCTGTAACTACCTCTACTAGGCAGATGCCAATTCTCTTCATAAACATAACCAACCTTCACCTTGAATTCAGGCTTGATGAGGGATTTGCACTGAACTCCTCTTCAGTCAGTGGAGTAGTTCTTTGCTGAATACAGTATACCCGTCGACACTGAAAATGTTCTACAAAGAAGGAAACAACAGACACTGGGGTCTACTTGTGGGGGAAGGATGGGAGGAGGGAGAGGAGCAGGAAAGATAACTATTGGGTACTGGGCTTAATACCAGGGTGATGAAATAATCTGTAAGACAAACCCCTGTGACACATGTTTACTGATGTGACAAACCTTCCCATGTACCCCCAAACCTAAAATAAAAGTCGAAAAGCAGGAAAATGTTCTATTACTTTAAGAAAAAACTCTGATTTCAACTTATGGTTACATTTTAATAATACTATTAAATTTATTTATAAATAAATCGTATTAAAATAATACTATTAAATATTCTTGTACTCACACTCTATTTATTTGTGAGAAAATGGCTTTGTTTAAAGTACTTGGTATTTCTTCAAATGCTTACACATAACTAAGCTTTCAATCAGCAGCCCCCAACCTTTTTGGCACCCGGGACTGGTTTAGTGGAAGACAATTTTTCCACAGTGGTGGCGGGGTTGTGGGGGTGGTTTTGGGATGATTCAAGTGCATTACATTTATTGGGCACTGTATTTCTATTAGTATTCCATTGCTATATATAATTAAATAATTATACAACTCACCATCATGTAGAATCAGTGGGAGTCCTGAGCTTGTTTTCATGCAACTAGACAGTGCCATCTGGATGTGATGGGAGACAGTGACAGATCATCAGGCATTAGATTCTCATATGGAGCATGCAATCTAGATCTCTTGCATTCACAGTTCACAATAGAGTTCTCACTCCTACGAGAATCATGCTGCTGCTGATCTGATGGAGGCAGAGCTCAGGCAGTGATGAGAGAGATGGGGAGCGGCTGTAAATACAGATGAAGCTTTGCTTGCTCAACCACGGCTCACAGGCCATGGACGAGTAGTGGTCCATGGCCCAGGGGCAGGGGACACCTGATTTAAAGCATCCCTGTATCTTAAATATTGTGCAAATAGCACAAGTCTAAGGTTTGGTTCTCAAGCAACAGGACCTGGGTTGAGTATTCTTGTTTGGTAAGGTACTGAGCAAATGCTCTCAGGAGAAACCCATAAAAAGCAAAGACAAGCAAGTGGAGAAGACCAGGAGTCCTCAGTTTGATCCTACAGGGAGCTGTACAGCCTAAGTGGTCCCAGAGGGTATTCCTCACCCAGAGCAAATGAAGCAGAGCTGCACTGGTCAGGCATTGGCTAGTAGTAGTTGACTTAGGGTGTGTGCAGGAATATCAACTCCCAGGCATCTCCAGGTGAGGTAGAAGCAAATAAACGGTTCTCTGAAAAAGAGTGCAGGTATGAATTTGTAGCAGCAACTGCACAGCGTCTCTATAAAGAGGATTTGCATGGAGAACCCAGCATGTAATAGCATGAAAACAGTCTATTTTCAGATTCACTTTTCTATGGTCTATAAAACTCTACCTGTACACAGGCTCTTGACTTACTCTGGAATAAAATGCCATTGACTCCCCACAGTTTCTCTTCCTCCAGGCTACTCTACTGCCTTCTTCCTATGCCTTCACTTGTTACTTCGAGTTTGTCACAAGCAATTAATTTCTGTGTCTGAAAGTAACCCTGTTTAATTCACCAAGGAACCATGGCTCTTCACAGCATTTTAGCCTTACAATTAACACATCGTTTTTTAATGGGTTTATAATCTGCTTCCTCTCAAGAAGAAGAAAAATCAGGTTGAAAACCTCCTGCTATTCATGGTATTTTTAACAGGCTTGGGGAAAGAAAAGCTACCATAGAAATACAAATTGGCCAATGTGTATCTTTAATTATATATAACACATAAATATATATAAATATATAAACATACATATATAATTTACATCCAAAACCTCCAGTGTCCATTTATATCTTCTTTTATCCCCCAAAAAAGAATATAGAAGAAAAAGTTTTGACAATTGATATTTGATTTCGAGATTTTATTTGACCAGGTGTGGTGACTCACGCCTGTAATCCCAGCACTTTGGGAGGCCCAGTCAGGTGGAAGACTTGAGGTCAGGAGTTCAAGACCAGCCTGGCCAACATGGTGAAACCCTATCTCTACTGAAAATACAAAAATTAACCAGGGTGTGGTGGCACACACCTGTAGTCCCAGACACTCAGGAGGCTGAAGCAGGAGAATTGCTTGAACCCAAGAGGTGGAGGTTGCAGTGAACCGAGATCGCATCACTACACTCCAGTCTGGGCGACAGAGCAAGACTCCATCTGAAAAAGAAAAAAAAAAATTTAAATTAATTTATTCACCTTCACTCTGGGCTTTTTTCCCCGTAAGTAATGTCTCTTCATTTTTTTAATTTAAAATCTGCTCTGTCTTCATGTTTAGGAAACCCTCCAATGACATATATTCCTCGTTTTATTTTTATACTCACTTTCCACATAGAGCAACAGATTTGATTTGCAATTCTACCTATTTAAATTGCAGGTTACTATGAAAGTGAGACCAGACTAGAGATTCTCAGACTTCGCAGTATGTAAGAATAAACTGGGTAACAATTTTGCTTGCAGATTCTGTGACCTCATGTTGAGGAAAACTGGTTCTATCAGTTTGGGTAGGAACCAGGATGGGTCTATTTAACTGATAGTCCCAGGTGATTGTGCAGTGAGTTGCCCATGGTGCAAATACTAAGACTTGCTGTGAGGTGATCAGTCCTAGGAAGACAAAGGATCGTCTAACTTGTTTGCATTTTCTTGGTTGCATCAATGGGTGCTAAAATAACATTTATTTTCCCATAAACTGACCATGGATAATCAGTGGTTCCCGCATTCTTATGAAATCATGCAGAGCAAAACAGTAAAAGCCTTTCATTTCCCATTTGAGAATAAAGGTCTGGGTCAGGTTCTCCTGCCCTGATAAATGTGTGGCCTGCCTACCTTTACTACTTTCCACATTTTCTGAATTTTAGGGGATTTGTGCTTTGCATAGTGTTGCACTACATGATAATGTGTCCTGTTGCTTTCCAAAGTTTTCATGTTTCAGCCTTATTATCTTCAGTACTGTATTTTGTTTTACTGACAGCCCCCTCATGGATAACTTGCTTATACACCCCCATCCTGCCCATGTGACCAGGTGAACTCCTATTCATCCCTCAAAAACCTGAATAGCTGGTACCATCTCTGAAAAGTTTTTTTCTTATACGTATCTCTTCATCCATCTCAGTGTACCTCTTTTTTTTTTTTTTTTGCCTCTGTACTGTGTCTATACTTTCAGTACTTCCGTGTCTGCACACACTTGTTGAACATGCATATGCTCATCCTCCCTCTCAGACTGCAAGAGATGTTGGAGGGGACATTATTTATTCATTTTTTGTTTATTCATTCATTCATTCATTTATTCATTCCTCTTATTTTCAGTGCTTAGAATATTGCCTGGAACATGGTAGGGACATATATTTTTAGTTGAATTTATCTAAATCATCATGCAGTAAATTGTTTTCAGACATTGCCAAATGTCCCCCCCCCCGCCCTGTGGTAAAATCACTCCCAGTGGGGGACATTTGACAATGTCTGAAAACAGTTTTGGCTGTCACTATTGGGAGAGTGGGCACTACTGGTGTCCAGTGTGTAGAGACCAGGGGGGGATGTTAAAAATCCTACAATGCACAGGACAGTCCCCATAGCAAACATTCACTGGGTCCAAAATGTCACCTGGGCCAAAGGTGAGAAACCCTAATTGTATTGTGTGCTTCCTGATGGAAAGCTCTACACAACTTATAAGTTACATTACAAATCATATAATTTAAGATTTTTGCAAAGTAGTTAATTATACACCCAGAGCAGTGACCAGACAATATGGCAAAGTCAATCTTATCAAATGGGTTGATGCTTGGTGATAGATTGATCAATTGCATAATTGAAGAGTTAAATTTTTTGTAAAAATTTTATGTGAGGTTTTGAAGGCATATGTGGGCTATGTGCTAGAAAAATCTCATCCACTGCGTTCATTTCCAAAATAAAAATATGGTGAATTTTGTCTGATATAGTTCATTCCTCCCTCATAGTCTTATGTCATTTTAGAAACAAATCCAAGGATATTTCTTCCATATGCCATATTCTCACCCACTTGAGTGAGAAGAATAGTACAAAATTTTTCCTTGTGTATTTTTTGCTGTTTTTTTGTTTTGTTTTGTTTTTGTTTTTTTGTTTGTTTGTCTTTTGTTTCTTGCTTTGGTTGATTCTAGATCCTTTCTGTCAAAATGAAGAATGGACCAAAATGGAAAATACAGCAAGTATTTCTGTGGAACAATCTCAGAGCTGTATTGGAAATGGGAAAAGTCTGCCATTATTGTGATATCGTTCTACATTCCCCATGGAACAACACGGGCAAAAGTAATTTGTGTTTATTTATCCTGCCATTATTCACAAAATTTGAAACACTTGCAACATGTAAAACTTGAGGCATACCAATTGCCGAGAGATGTATACATCTAGACTTCTAATATGCTTGAAGGTAAGCAGGTGATGTGTGTGACTAAGAGAGGAACCATCTCAGTTCTCACAAATCAAACAGATCAGAGAAAGAATGAAAGACTCAATCTTTATATTAAATTCAGTGTACTGATGAGAGAGGATACCTAATCTAGTCTGGTGGGTCAAAGAAGTTTTGCAGAAATGAGGGATGCAGAAACAGCATGCAGAAAAGGTGGGGTGTAGCCTTGAGTAGAAGTTGAATGGTGAGAAAAGAGCCAACCTGTTATTAAACAATAAGAAATGTTCTTCTATGACAGAAAGCTCAACATGTTTTAAGGGCAAAATCACGCAAAATCATGACCCATATGGCTGGTGCTTAGCATGAGAGATAGGTGGGAGAGAGCAAGAGGGATAATTATGAGATGGGAGCAGCAGGCAGAGGACTTTGTTGTGGCCCAGCAGATCCAATAAGGTATTTAGAATTCACATGAAAAACAATGTGGACATTTTTAGCCTGGAGGTGATGAGATTTATGCTCTGTTTTGGAAGGATAACTCTGGATACATAGAGTTGCCTGGTTTAGAAGGGAAGCAAGATGGCGTCAATGAGAAAAGAGTGGATGCTCTTTTTAGCATCAACCAGGCTTCCTCTGATCTTTGCAGCCTTCTTGCAGTAGTAATGGAGACATGGTAGTGGTTTGGGTGCATGTGTATCATGGGTGGGCATGGTTTGAAATGGATGCATTCAAGTGGTATTTACCAAGTGGAATTGACAGGACATGCTGACACACAGCATCTCAGAGGAGGGAAGAGAGCAGAGTTCAGGATTAATCTTGTGTGCCTGTTGCTTGGAAAGGGATAGTGAAGATATGAATTGAGACAATGGACACTGGAGTGACAATGATCACTAGTGATATGCTGGCAAAGAGATGATGCACTTGGTCATGATGAGTTAAAGGTGATGAAGGCATCCAAGTTAGGATGTCCTCCAGGTGGTGGAAAAGGAGATTTTTAAAATGTTGTGTGGATACAAATGAGATTCTACTCAGCCTTAAAACAGAAGGAAATTTTGTCATTTGCAACAGCATGAATGAAACTGGAGGACAGAATGTTAAGTGAAATAAACCAGACATAGAGAAACAACTACCACGCAATCTTAGTTATATGTGAAATCCAAAAAAGTAAAACCCATAGAAGTAGAGAATGGAATGGTACTTACCAGGAGCTGGGTGGGAGGCTTGGGGGGATGCTGGTCAAAGCATACAAAGTTCCAATTAGATGAGAAGAAGAAGTTTGAAAGATCTATTGTACAGCATGCTGGCTATAGTTAATCATAACCTAGTGCATCTGTCAACATTGCTTAAACAGTAGATTTGAAATGTTTTTGCCACAAACGATAGGTTTTTACAGTAGTGAATATGTTAATTAGCTTCATTTACTCATGTAATATGTTTTATATATGTGTGTGTATATCTATATCTATCTATAGACATTAAGGCCTCAAATTGCACCCTATAAATATATGTAATTATTATTTGTCAATTAAAACAAAATAATACCTTAAAAGGCTCTGAAATTGTAACTTGAGGTTTGGGAATGATATCAACTTTCCTTTTCTTCATGTAATTTTAAAAATGTTTTCTCTAGAGATTGTCATCATCTTGGGGGAAGAGACCTGGATTTGCCAGTTTCTCATAAAAGTACTTGAACTTGAGGAAGACAACTGAAAAATTACCTGTTATTTCCTATCACGAAAATAGACTTGAAACAGAACCCTGTCATTCTTGGCCGGGCGTGGCAGTTCATGCCTGTAATCACAGCACTTTAGGAGGCCAAGGAGGGCAAATCGCTTGAGCTCACAAGTTCAAGACCAGCCTGGGCAACATGGTGAAACCCTGTTTCTTACAAAAAGTACAAAAAATTAGCTGAGCGTGATGGTGCTCACCTGTAGTCCCAGCTACTTGGAAGGCTGAGGTGGGAGGATGACTTGAGCCTGGGAAGTGGAGGTTGCAGTGAACTGAGATTGTGCCACTGCACTCCAGCCTGGGTGACAGAGTGAGACCTTGTCTCAAAAACAAAATAAAACAAAACAAAACATTCTACCATCCTTTACATCCTTCTAGAGAAATCGATTGCCCAGCACTAGGATTAGACAAGATTACTTTGTGGTCATATTTGATCAAGATGAGCACTGTTTCTTCAATGTAAGGCATTTCTGCATTATCTGATTGGCCCTAACTATTTAGCAATTATGTCTTTCATCTAGCCTGTATTCATTGCACTGTATGTTCTCAGGAAAATGTGTGTTGTTTGCATATTCTTTCCAAACAAGGTTTGAATATTTTAAGATGGGGCGTTTTCCTTCTATTACTGTTTTAATTCTTACATGAGTAGGCTAATTTTCCAAAAACTGGATACTGTACACAGTTGGACTAAAAATAATAATAATTGTTATTGTTATTATTATGTTTCTGGAAAGATATTTTGAGTGCTTAGGGGGAAAAATTATGTTGGCATGCAGCTGCATTAGTCTTAGTACCTAAAAAGGGAAAAAGATGCTTCAATTACTCATTTCAAATACTCTTACGGGATGAAGAAGACAGGAGATCTGGGTTCAAACAGCAGCACGCCTGATGATTTGGGCCTGGATTATTTTTCGTGTGGCATGAGACTGTCCCATGCACTGTGAGATGCTTATCAGCCTTTGTGCCCTCCACCCACTAGAAGCCAATAGCACCCCTCACTTTGAGCCTTGCTAAGAAAAAACGTCTCAAGATTAAAAAAGATGATGAAGGCATCCAAATTAGGATGTGCTCTAGGTGGTAAAAAAGGAGATTAGAATGACATATACATACACAGTAGGATTTTGTTCAGCCTTAAAATAGAAGGAAATTATGTCGTTTGTAACAGTATGGATAAAGCTGGAGGAGATTATGCTAAGTGAAACAACCCAGGAGTAGAGTGACAAATACTACATAATCTCACTTACATGTGGAATCTAAAAAAGTTGAGCTCATAGAAGTAGAGAGTAGTGACCAGGGGGGATTGGGTTGCCAGATTTAGCAAATAGGGCAAGTTAATTTTGATTTGCAGAAGAAAATGAGTAATTATTTAGTGTAAGTATGTCCCTTGCAATATTTTGTCTGGAAAGCCCGCCTGGTGTATAAATATCACCTTCAGTGTGCTCTTCTTATTTCTGTCTTCTTAAATTTACAAATACCTCAGGATTTCAGGCCTTGCAGGGAGACATGGCATTTTGCATTAGGAGAGTACTCAATGCTATTCTGCCTGTATATTTTTAGGTAGAATCACAAATTCTGAACAATCTATCTCAGGGACCCACATTGTCCCCATTTATTGTTAATTGCATGTTTTCCACCTTCCTCCATCTACGAAACTCAGACAGTGTTAAACACTGACATTTGCTAAATGAATCTATTACTTGAGTAGGATGCTGTACTGCAAATTTCTCATTGCCCCTTTAGAATTCCTCTTGTGGGAAAGAACTGAAAGTTCTAATTATACTTCATGGGCTTGACGATTCTCTTGTCTGTAGCAGTTTTTCCCCCAGGTTATTTCTGCTTGGAAATCTTCAGTTGGTTAAAAAAAAAATAAAGTGTACTCTTCTGCCTGAGGAACTGAGTGGCCTTTATCTTCTGGCCTGCTGGTCCTAATCTAATTACCTAGTGTGAAGAGTCATTTTTGGCAGTAAGACTAGACTGCACTGGCAATGGGTAATGCCTCCTAACGCAACAGCCAGCAGACCCACAAAATTAAAAGGAGGCATTTCACAGGTTATTTCTGGGAAGTTTTAGAGCTGATGAAAACCTCAAGCAGCTTTTACTCAGAGATTAATGCATAAAATAGATGCATACAAGTTGCAATGGGTTTATAAACTAAGTACATGGATCTGTGTGTTCCTTTTTTAAAAAATTGGGTCTACCTCTATTCCCTCAGACTCTAAACATGGAAAGAACTCAATAAATGCCAATCGCTAAAGGGAGGTTAAAATAGAGTGTCTCCACCTTAACCAGAAGCTTACACTTTTCTACTTCTGAATCACGTCACTCTTAGCCTTTTTCCTGTTTTCTTTCTATAAAATAAGTTGTCCTCATCTGTGGTAGTGATAATGGTAATGATGGTGATGGTGGGGATGCTGATGATGGTGATGATGATGGTGATGGTGATGATGACAATGATGGTTATGGTAATGATGATAATAATGATAGCAATGATGGTGATAACAGTGATGATAATGGTGATGATGGTAATGATGTTGATGATGGTGGTGATGCTGATGATGTTGATGATGGTGGTGATGCTGATGATGTTGATGATGGTGGTGATGTTGATGATGTTGATGATGGTGGTGATGATGATGATGTTGATGATGGTGGTGATGATGATGATGGTGATGACGGGTATGGTGATGATGGTGATGGTAGTGATGATGATAACGGTGGTGATGGTGATGGTGATGATGGTGATGATAATGATGGTGTTGGTGATGATGATGGTAATGATGATAAAGATGATGATGATGATTTTATCTCTGTTCTACTTATTTATTTTAAATTTTAACAAGCTTTAAGTAAGTGTTCTTCACTACGATTGTGATCAGCTTAAATCACCCCATGAACAAGCCTAAAATCTTTTTAAGAAAACAAGATGTCGCATACACAAAAAGATGAGCAACACTGTGAGTAATGAGTAATTGAGAAGCAGCCTTGAGGCTAAGGGAAATGTACTGTAAGTTTCCTCTATCTGGGCTCTCCCATATGTATCTGTACTAACTCACATTATACTCTAGCACTCTAGTTTCAGTATTTTATCTCTCCTTTGTAATACATTCTTTTTTTTTTTTTCCCAGAGGGAATTTTGCTCTGTTACCCAGGCAGTGGCACGATCTTGGCTCACTGCAACCTCCACCCACCTCCTGGGTTCAAGTGATCCTCCTGCCTCAGTATCCCAAGTAGCTGGGATTACAGGTGTGTACCACCACACCGAGCTCATTTTTTTTTTTGTATTTTTATTAGAGATGGGGTTTCACCCTGTTGGCCAAGCTGGTCTCAAACTTCTGACCTCAAGTGATCCACCAGCCGTGGCCTCTCAAATTGTTGGGATAACAGACGTGAGCCACCACGCCCAGCCTGTAACACGTTCTTTAATGAGGCTTATTCATCCCTGATGGGAAACCACTCTCCTTTCTCTAGCAAATAATGACTACCTGTAATGACTACTCTCTAGCTGTAATGACTTTGCCCCTTCCTCACCTTTATTTAAATCCTGTCTGTCTTTCAAAAATGACTCTTCAACATCTGCGTCCTCTGATTTCTCCAACCCACATTGATCTCCTTTCCCTTAGGACATACTATTATTGGGCTCTAGTTTGTGATGGAATTACAAACTAATTTACCTTGCTACTCAGCAATTCCATGAACATACACATTGCTTTAACCATCTAATATAACACGCACAAATGGGCAACTGGTTTGATTGACCAGAAAAATCAGAAAGAGAAAAGACTTATGTGTTTATACTTGTAACTTTTAATCAATAGGTGTAAACAATTTTTAAAAAGTCAGCCTTGTAAAGAAATTTAGGGTATAATACAGCAGAATTGAATGAAAAGCAACAATGAAGCAATTCCTTCCCTGCTCCCACCAAATCTGCACCCACCAAATCAAAGCTATTAACAACATATTGATAAATGTTAACACTTTGATCACTCTATATGATCAATTGCCTTTTTCAAGGCTTACTTTCCTTTACTATATTAAAAAATTATTTTTCAGGCTTCAAAAAATTCAGTTATACTTAAAAATTCTAATAACCCTTCCAGTGGTAGTGTATTCATATTTTAATTTTTAAAAATATTGTTCTAAGTAAATAATGTAAAAAGAGGAGAAAACAAAAGAAAGGGGAGTGTAATAGCACTAAGTCATCAATCTTTACCTCTCAGTGTCTGATTATTCAAGGTCACTGTATTGTCCTCTGATTACATGAAGACTTATTGGCTACAAATGTAATGAAGACCAATGCCACCTGTCTATTGACCCTGTAATTTCTCCTTTCATTGAATTACTGAAATTTATTTATCAATCAATTTGCCTTTTATAGGCTTTTATAATTATAAGGAGCCTTGAAGAGTAAATGGTGTGGTGTCCAAATCACATTAGCTGGTCACTAAGGGAAATACTAATATAAACACAAATTTTTCTTCACAATTCATATCAGTTTGATTAATTGGTAATTTCCCTCAGCTCTGTCATGCACTAAGGTCTCTGCATAGCAGAATAATGAGGAAAAAACCTGAATTGCTACATTAGATATTATGCTTCAGAATTTTAAAAAAATCATTTGTAATTTTACATTATTACATGAGGAGATTAATGGCTTAAGTAGGATAAATTAGTTACCATGTTTGTAGCTGTTTCAGACCTAGATCTTTTTTTCATAAGAACACTTTGCCTTATAATTGATTTACTGAGTTTTAGTGAGATATTGCTCACATATCCTAAAGTTCCCTCTTTTAATGTGTCCAATTCAGTGGTTGTTTGTTCACAGAGTTGTGCAACCATCACCTCTAATTCCAGAACATTTTTATCTCCCCAAAAGGGAAATCTTATATTTGTTAAACATTTACTTCCCATTACCTCTGTCTCCAATCCCTGGCAACCACTAATCTATATTCTGTCTATATATTTGCCTAGTCTTGGCATGTCATATAAATGGAATCATACAACATGTGGTTTTGCCTGTCTGGTTTCTTTCATTGAGTATGATGTTTTCAACATATAACTGTGTTGTAGTCTGTGTCAGAATTTCATTTCTTCTTATGGCCAAATAATACTCCTCTGTATGGACTGGCCACTCCTTTGAATAGATAAACACATGAATGTTTATGTATTCATCCATTGATGGACATGTGTGTGGTTTCCAATTGTTTGGCGATTATGAATACTGCTGCTATGCACATTTGTATACCAGTTATTGTGTGGCCCTATATGTTCATTTATTTTGGGTGTATACATAGGAGTGGAATAGATGGGGTCAAAGGGTCCCTCTATATTTAACATTTTGAGGAACTGCCAGACTGTTTTCCAAAATGGCTGTGTCTTTTTATAGTAGTGTGGGAAAGTTCCATCAGTAGTGTAGGAAGGCTTCCATAGTAGTGTGGGAAGGTTCCATCAGTAGTGTGGGAAAGTTCTATCAGTAGTATAGGAAGGTTCGCATAATAGTGTAGGAAGGTTCCATCGGCTGTTTAGGAAGGCTCCCATCAGCAGTGCAGGAAGGTTCCATCTTTTTCTGTACCCTTTCCAATACTTGTTATTATGTCTCTTTTTCATTTTTAATTTTAGCTACATCACACACATTGACCCTGTAAAAATGTTAATGTCAAAAAACAAATTGAAGTTTCTACTTTTAATTGCAAAAGATTATTTCTGCTCAACCTCAATAATCATCAGGGAAATCCAAATTAAAACCACAATGAGATTTTATCTTACCCCACTCAGAATGGCTATTACTAAAAAGACCAAAAATAACAGATGTTGATTAGGATACAGAGAAAAGGGAATGCTTAAATACTGTTGGTTAATACATCCTTTATGGAAATCAATATGAAGATTTCTCAGATAACTAAAATTAGAACTACCATTTGATCCAGCAATGTCACTACTGGATATGTACTCAAGGGAAAATAAGTCATCATATTAAAAAGAAACCTATACTCACATGTTTATGGCAATCTTATTCACAATAGCAAAGATAGGGAATCAACCTAAGTGTCCATCAACAGTAGGCTGGCAAAAGAAAATGTGGTACATATACACCACAGAATACTATTAGCCATAAAAAAGAATGAAATTATGTCTTTTGCAGCAACATGGATGAAACTGGAGGTAACTGTCTTAAGTGAAACAAACCAGGCACAGAAAGTCAAATACTACATATTCTCACTCACAGTGGGTGCTAAATAATGTGTGCACGTGGATGTAGAGAGTAGAATGACAAACAATAGAGACGCAAATGGGTGAGTGGGTGGGAGGGAGGAGTGAGTGATGAGACATTAGTTAATGGGTACAATGTATGCTGATTAGATGATAAATAACCTAAAAGTCGTGTTTTGACCACTATGCAATCTATGCATGTAACAAAAAGCACCTCTACCTCATAAATTTGTACAAGAAAAGATTGTTTCATTGACAGAAGAATCTACTACCATATTTTTTTAAATTAGATTCTTCTCATACATTTTGAGATGCTGCTTGTTATACTTAGTTTTAAAAAAAATGATCGCCTTACATGCAAGCTAGACTCATAACTCAATACACAATATTGTGGGTATGCTGATTTACAAAAGTGAAAACAGTTCCAGCAATAACTAACCTTTTTGCAGGTGAGAACATACATCTGGCAGGGTCTCTGGTATCACCACATCTCTGAGCTGCTTCCATCACAACAACACTCACAGAGGGCTTCAGTCATGTCTCAAATACATGCTAGAGTTTCCCTACCAGGATGGCCAACCCTCTGCTGTGGTCATGACCTTGATCATCCTCTACAATCTCAGAATCTTCTATCATAAAGTTGACTCCACCTCAATGATGAAGTATCTCTGCTCTTTCTCAGTTTGTCCCACCACATCTTCATCCCTATTCCATTTTTCCTCTACTTAAATTGGTGTATTGTTCCCTTCTCATTGGTCTTATGCTATTTTAGTAGTCTGCTAATTAAGTATTCTTTACCCAAAAGGCTGGAGGAAGGAATCATCTCCAGGTTAGGTCAAAGGATATTTAAATTGCAACAGAGGGTCAAATGTAGATTTGCCTTCCCACAGAAAACCAAACGGTGCATGCAATGGAAGTCAGGGACCTTTAATATCTATTAACCATAGACATGTGGGCGCCTTTGTGAGTGACAGGCTTCTCCATGGATGCAAACAGCCCTGTTTCTGCTTGACTCAAAGGTTCTCTCCCCTCATTCAGTATCATTATACAGACTATTATTTGGAGTCTGCTCTCTGGGTCAGGCATCTAACTGCCCACTGGGGAAAGAATGAGAATAAACAGTCTTTCTTCTCCAACTGTTTTAGTTTGTGAAAAGGCAATCCACTGTAATAAAGGTGAGATGTTCTGCAATTCTTCTCGCACAATGCACCTTTCTATGATACAGTGAGCTCCAATGCAATTGAATGCACAGCGACACTCCTAACTCAAACTGGGGTCACAGATATCCTTCCGGGAGATGGGAAGGCTAAGAGGTCCTAGGAGTATCTAGCAGGAGCCACCTGGGGGAAGAAGTTCACAGGTGACTTCCAAACAGAATACAGCTTGTTGAGAGGAGGGGAAAACCTTGCTGTAGGAAGCAGCATTCAACCTTCAACATATGGTGACCAGTTAAGTCGGTTGGAGCACAATGGTTACCACACTTTCATATCTGCCCTTTTGTAATTTATGGTGCAAATCTGCTTTCCTTCCGGGAGTCTGGTATTTAGAAAGGTAGTAAGCAGAGGGTGCCTATATGACCTGCCCCTAATAAAATCTTTGGTTGTGGAGTCCCTGATGGGTAGAAACACTCTTTGTGCATGACTGTTTTTGTTACTGTTACTCCTAAAAAGCCTATGCTTGGATTTCTTCAAACTATGCCAGTGTCTTTTTCCCTTAATGATGCGTCTGAGTATCATTACTGTGTTGCTGTAATGAGTCTTAACTCTAATAACTTCTTACAAATTTTTGAGCGTGGGTTGGTCTTGGGCACACCCCAAGCAAATAGAATACAACTTTCCACAAATAAAATACAACTTTCCACGAATTGAACACAACTTTCCACAAATCGAATACAACTTTCCACAAACTGAATACAACTTTTGCTTTTCACAACATCCTGTGTTGTGAAACAAGATGCAAAGAGGTTTCTGCATGCACTCACCTGCAACGGAGTGATTTTCGTGTTTGCCCATCCTCCCCAAATAAATATAAAATGTTGTAACGTCTTTATAGGCAGGAAGTATTTCTCACTCATCTTTGTTTTTTATTTTATTTTATTTTTTAACTGACATAATAATTGAATATATTTATGGGATACATAGTGGTGTTGCAACACATATAAAGTTATCAGATTGGGGTAATTAACATATCCATCATCTTGAATATTTATCATTTCTTGGTGTTGGAAACATTCAATATTCTCCTTCTAGCTGTATAAAAGCATATATTATTGTTAACTGTAGACATCCTACAGTGGTATAGACCACCAGAGCGTGTTCCTCCTATCTAGCTATAATTTTGTATCCTTTAACTAGTCGGTCCCTATCTCCTCCTTCCCATCACCCTTCCCAGGCTGTAGTATCCTCTGGTCTAGTTTTTAATTATATGAGATCAACATTTCTTTTAAATTTACATTAAATTCAAGGGTACAAGTGCAGGTGATATGGTTAGGCTTTGTGTCCCCACCCAAATCTCATCTTGAATTAAAATTCCCATAATCCCTATGTGTCAAGGGAGTGACCATGGGAGTGTTTTCCCCCATGCTGTTCTCATGATAGTGAGTGAGTTCTCATGGGATCTGATGGTTTTATAAGGTGCTTTTCCCTCTTCACTCCTCACACTCTCTCACCTGCCACCAGGTAAGACATGCCTCTTCCCCTTCTGCCATGAGTGTAACTTTTCTGAGGCCTCCCCAGTCATGCAGAACTGTGAGTCAATTAAACATCTTTTCTTTATAAATTACCAAGTCTCGGGTTGTATCTTTATAGAAGTGTGAAAGCAGACTAATACAACACATTTATTACATAGGTAAAATTGTGTCAAGGGGATTTGCTGTACAGATTATTTCATTACCCAAGTGTTAACCCTAGTACCCAATTCATATATTTTCTGCTCCTCTCCCTCTTCCCACCCTCTTCCCTTTTGTGGGTCCCAGTGTCTGATGTTTACTTCTTTGGTTCCATGTGTTCTTATAATTTATCTCCCACTTATAAGTGACGACCTGTGGTATTTGGTTTATTTGGTTTTCTGTTCCTGCATTAGTTCGGCAAAGACAATGGCCTCCAGCTCCATCCATGTCCCTGCAAAGGACACGATATCCTTTTTTATGGCTGTGTAGTATTCCATGGTCTCACTCAGCTTCGTTTCCTTGTTTCCTAGTACAGGATGCAGTGCTTGGCTTATGGTAGGCCCTCCATGAATATTTACCAAACAAATGCAGAATGAAGAGATTGGCAATCATTCAGCAGTTTTCCTTCATCCTTTTAAAATAACTATTATTATTACTATTTTTTATATTTAAGGGGTACAAGTGCAGATTTCTGACATGCATATATTGCAGACTGGTGAAGTCTGGGCTGTAAGTGAATCCATCTCCTAAACAGTGAATATTGTACCCACTAGGTAATGTTTCAACCCTCACTCCTCTTCCACTCTTCCCATCTTTGGATTCACCAGTTGTCTATTATTCCATTCTCTATGTCCATGTGGACTCATTGTTTAGCTCCATATATAAGTGAGAATATGTGGTATTTAACTTTCTGTTTCTGAGTTATTTTACCAAGAAGAGTGGCCTCTAGTTCCATTTGTGTTGCAAAAGACATGATTTCATTCTCTTGTATGGCCGAGTAGTTTTCCACAGTGTATATGTACTACATTTTCTTTATGCAGCCCTCTGTTGATGGGCACTTAGGTTGATTCCATATCTTTGCATTTGTGAATAGTACTGCAATAAACATGCAAGTGTAGTTGTCTTTTTGATATAGTGATTTATTTTCCTTTGGATATATACCAAGAATTTCACCACTTTGGTTATTGAAGACAGAATTTCTAAGGACAGATCGTTAATCTATTGTCATCAATCAGGGGAGACTGTGTCCTATATAATTGCAACTTCAAAGTTAGTAAAGGCCAATTTTTATTTGAGGGAAAAAAAATCATCCTTCCAGGAATGTGTTATAAAGTGCCAAGCAGGTTTATCGAGCTGGGATCACTGCCACTACACAACTGTCTGGGGAGTCCATGTTCTCTTCTAAATCAGCCTGGCTCTTCATATCTGTTTGGGCTGACTTGTCATTTACCTTTCTTGGAAAGAAGCCAGAAAAAGATGAGCCTCATCCCAACTTACTTGTGTCCTCCGATAAATATAGCCCTGGTGAGATTTTGTGGAAAGTTTTCACACAGAAAATGTGAAAATAGCAGATAAGTCAGATATTTTATGATGAAAGAAGGCACATACACTGGTTGACTGGCCAGGGAGTGTGGTTTTTACTACTGAAGAAGTAACAAGGAAAGCCTATGAAATTAAAAACCAAAACACTTTTCTGTCACTGTTTTATTTATAAGAGATCAATTTTATACTGTCTTTTAATATATCTGTTCTTTTTCTCCTTCCTTCCTTCCTTCCTTCCTTCCTTCCTTCCTTCCTCCCTCCCTCCCTCCTTTCTTCCTTTCTTCCTTCCTTCCTTCCTTCCTTCCTTCCTTCCTTTCTTTCTTTCTTTCTTTCTTTCTTTCTTTCTTTCTTTCTTTCTTTCTTTCTTTCTTTCTTTCTTTCTTTCTTTCTTTCTTTCTTTCTCTCTCCTTTTTTTTTTTTTTCTTGAGACAGAGTATTGCTTTGTCACCCAGGCTGGAGTGCAATGATGTGATCATAGCTCTCTGCAGCCTCAACTTCCTGGGCTCAAGTGATCTTCCCATCTCAGCCTCCTAAGTAGTTGGAACCAGAGGCACATGCTACCACACCAGGCTATTTTATTATTATTATTTGTGGAGATGGGGTATTGCTATGTTGCCCAGGCTGGTCTCAAACTCCCAGGCTCAAGTAGTCCTTCCACCTCAGCCTCCCAAGTTCTTGGAATCACAGGCACATACCACTGTGCCCAGCTATTTTAAAAAATTATTTGTAGGGACAGGGTCTTGCTATATTGCCCAGGCTAGTCTCAAACCCCTTGACTCAAGCAATCCTCCCACCTCAGCCTCCCAAAGTCCTGGGATTAGAGGCATGAGCCACAGCAGCCAACATTTCTAATTTTTCTACTAAAACGCTCTTTGTGCAAAATGTTTTTAGCAATGACAGCTCATATCCTCCAAGAACAGAGCATACAAAGTCTACAGATAAGATCCGAAATATGCCATGTTTTTTGATACCTCCTAGCTCCTGTGTTCACAAACTTCATGAGGCTTTTTAAGACAGTTTTATGAGCCCAACTTATGGGAAGGTTGGTGTGCTAACATATCTCCAAATCCACCTCCAGATTTGATGATCTACTATAATAATTCAAAAGACTGAGCAGATAATCATACTTTAAGCTATGATTTATGTAAGCAAAATATAGCACGAAAACTTAGCCAAAGGAAAAAGCAAATGAGGTGAACTCCATGGGAAACCAGGTGCAAGCTTCCAAGGAAATTCTCTTTCACTGGAGTCACAGAGGATGTGATTCATTCCTCCAGTGATGAATTTTGACATGTTTGAAATGCTGTCTACCAGGGAAGCTCCTTGGAGACTCAGTACCCGGGATTTTTATGGGGGTATCTTCACAAAGACATCTACCAAAATTTCAGCCATCTGTAAGGAAGGCAGGTGTTCCCCCCAAATTACATTTTTGGGGTGTAATTTAGACATCACGAACCATGCTTATCAGTTAGGGTAGCGGGAAGTTCCCTAAGTCCAAGTTCTTAAATGGCAGTCTTGGGCCGATGTGGGGAGACCCCCTGAAACTATTCCTACGGAATAAAAGATGAAATGCCCCTGATTATTGTAGATACAAAATTGCATGCAGGATTGTGTAAAGACAATGCCAGGTTGGGCTGCCATAACGAGCCAACAGCGTGTGATGTGCTTCCCCTTGCAGAGAGCCTATGAACGGACATGCAGTCAGGGAGGTTTCACATCACCAAGATTCCTATCCCAGAAAAGCAGATGTTCATAGCTCTGGGAATGGAATGTGACCTTTGTGGAGAGCCTATAAACGGACACATGGGGGGGGGTGCCTGTCCATATGGATAAGATAGGGCTATAAACGTTCTCATCTTGCCATGGCTCTTCTAGGCCTCTTTAGGGTTAAGGTATACTCCCTTCTGAGAATTTCTGGTCTAACCGGTTGTGTAGCTTCACGTCCTGTTTCTATGGATTGTTTGTAACCAGCTTTTGTTGTAACTGTTACTGCTGATTAATATCTTGCTAATCATAGGTTATGGAAAGACCGTGTTTCTGTTTTAAGGCTCTGTTAGAAATTACTGACGCACACACTATATTGTAAATTCTTTTTTTTTTTTTTTTGAGACGGAGTCTGGCTCTGTCGCCCAGGCTGGAGTGCAGTGGCCGGATCTCAGCTCACTGCAAGCTCCGCCTCCCGGGTTTACGCCATTCTCCTGCCTCAGCCTCCCTTGAGTAGCTGGGACTACAGGCGCCTGCCACCTCGCTCGGCTAGTTTTTTTGTATTTTTTTAGTAGAGACGGGGTTTCACAGTATTAGCCAGGATGGTCTCGATCTCCTGACCTCGTGATCCGCCCGTCTCGGCCTCCCAAAGTGCTGGGATTACAGGCTTGAGCCACTGCGCCCGGCCTATTGTAAATTCTTATCTCTGTATACTGTACTTCTGCATACAGATGTTATGTTAACAAATTACTTCATCCACATGTGACCATCTCACCTCATAATCAAATGACCCTAAATCCCTCACTAACCTACCCCGCCCTCACTAAACTTAATAATAAATGCTGGCATATCCAGTGCATTGTTGGCACCGTGGGACCAGAAGGCAGTGACCCCCCTGGACCCAGCTTTCACTATCTTGTGTGTGTCTATTATTTCTTGACCTGCCAATCCATCTGGAAACAAAGAGAGAGCCCTGTTGCATTGCGGGCTGCTGGCCAGATCCCACAATAGGCCAACCTAGTAAGTATGACTTTCTCAGGATAGAATCTCAGGTCTTTAGTTTGACTCTTTTTAGTAGGCTATTTATTTTTTATTTTTTTTTATAGCACAGTATGAAGGAATATCCAGGTTCATAGGAAGTTTTCAACCAATGTCTGCAATGGTGTCTCTATGACAAAAGATGGTTTTCAGAGAAAATCCCTCATATATTGCTAAATAGAACTAATTTCCCCCACTATTGGGTATATTAACCATGGCAGCATATTCTTCTTATTTTTAAGCTGGATATATAAACTCATTTTTCTTTTGTATTTGTATAAATTTAAGGGGTCCAAGTGCAATTTTTGTTACATCTGTGTATTGCCTAGTGGTGAAGTCTTGGCTTTTAGTGTACCCATCATCTGAATAATGTACATCATACCCAATAAGTAATTTCTCATTGCTTTTCCCTCCTTGACCCTCCCACCCTTCTGAGTCTCCAGTGTCTATTATTCCACTCTCTATGTCCATGTGGACACATTGTTTACCTCCCACTTAGGAGTAAAACATGCAGTATTTGACTTTCTGTTTCTGAGCTGTTTCACTTCAGGTAATGTCCTTCAGCTCCATCCATGTTGCTGTGTATAGTAGAAAATTCTAATGGCAACCACACCTGATGTGGAATTATCTTTGTGTGTGTGAAATAAAATTATATACCATAATAGTCACACTTTTAAAGAGCACAACTCCGGGGCTTTCAGTATATTCATAATTGTGCAATGTCACCACTATCCAATTGCAAAATACTTTTATAACTGCACAAAGAAGCCTCATTTCTACTAAAAGTTGCTGAACTGGTTGCGATGGTTTGTGCCTATAATCCTGGCACTTTGAGAGGCCAAGGTGGGCGGATGGTTTGAGTCCAGGAGTTTGAGACCAGCCTGGGTAACATAGTGAGACCCTGTCTCTACAAAAAATATAAAAATTAGCTGCACGTGGTGGTGTGCACCTGTCTTCCCAGCTACTCAGAAGGCTGAGGTGGGAAGATCACCTGAGCCCAAGGAGGTGGAGGCTGCAATGAAGTGTGATCACGCCACTGCACTCCAGCCTGGGTGATAGAGCAAGTCTCTGTCTTACAACAAAGAAAAAAATAATTCCCTCCTGTTTCTCTCACCCACCCAAGTCCCTGAAAACCTCGAGTCTACTTTTTGACTCCATGAATTTGCCTCTTCTGGACATTTCTTTAAGTGGAATCATACACCATGTGTCCTTCTTTCATTCAGCATAACTTCTTCAAGGTTTATCCACATATTAGTGTGTGCCGATACTTCATTTTTTTTTCAAATGAGGGATTGGGTTTTCAAGTAGTGAGTTCAGAGGTCTAACACTGGATAAAATGTTGTCAGTAGGCAAGACAAGGACAGGTTTTTTTGTTTGTTTTTGCTTGATCCAATTATTTTTATTCTCTATTATTAATGGGGAAACATTTAACATTTAAGATTATAAATTTGCCTTCTGAGTAAGGCATTGGCTACATCCCATAACTTTAGTAATACCATGTTTTCTAGTAGTTTAGTAATGTACTATTTTCTAATTAATGCTTATTAGAATTCTGATTTCCTCTTACATCCAATATTTATACCAGACAGAGTTTCTTATTAGTTGCAGTTGTCTCATGCATTTTTTATTTTGATGTCATTATGAATTGATGCATCAACTATAAATTAGTGATAAAATGCTGCCTGGACCACATTAGCTTTTATGAATTTATTAAGATTCTCTTCCTGGTGTGGTATATTAACAGTACTTGGGAGGATCCTGTGGACAAATGAAAAGGGGATATGGAATCTGTTTGAAAAGGTATGTTCTGAAGCTTAGGGTTGATCTCTGCCACAGGGCTGTTCTTTGTTTAGTGCGAAGTGATTTCTCAAAGAACTTAAAACAGAACTACCATTTGACCCAGCAATCCCATTATTGGGTACATACCCAGAGGAATATAAATTGTTCTACCATAAAAGCACATGCATGCATATGTTTATCTCAGCACTATTCACAATAGCAAAGACATGGAATCAACCTAGGTGTCCATTTGTGGTAGACTGGATAAAGAAAATGTGGTATATAGACAACATGGAATACTGTGCAGGCATGAAATAGAACGAGATCATGTTCTTTGCAGTAACGTGGATGGAATTGGAGGCCGTTAGCCTAAGTGAACTAACACAGGAGCAGAAAACCAAATACTATATGTTCTCACTGATAAGTGGGAGCTAAACATTAGTACACATGGACACAAAGAGGGAAACAATAGTCACTGGGGACTACTTGAAGGTGGAGGGTGGGATGAGGGTCAAGATAAGAATACTATCTGTCGGGTACTATGCTTATTACCTGGGTGATGAAATAATCTGTACACCAACCTAAAATAAATTTATTTTTTTTAAAAAAACAAGAAAACAACAACAACAGCAGCTGTAGGCAGGTGACCTCTTAGATCTCTGCAGGTGACTGTCGTAGACTTCAGATGAATCCTTTTATATTTTGTTAATGATTGTTTCAAAGAGATAATTTGTCTTCCATTATGGGTGTGCGATGTGGAGCCTTATGGTGATGAAAAGAATTGTTTGTGGAACATTGTCAAAGTCCAGGTGCCATTGTGAGGGGTTGATTCTCAGCATCCACATGGCCTTCATCAGTGTGTACTGGCTGAAGGTGGCACTTCCCGTATTATAGATATAGTGATGGAGAGCCTCTTCCCAGTGGCATGGGGCCTGGCAAACTAGCAAGTCATCTTATTTCCACTGTGCTTATGGAGCTCCCTGCAACAGCGACCTGTGATAGACAGCCCAGAGAATCTGAGCTACATTCCTGCTGTGAACATAGTTGATCATTCTCTACCACTGAGTACTGGGGCTCCCAGCTCCTGGCACTCCATCAGTCAGCATTTGCTAAGCTCTCATGGTGCAGGGAAAAAAAAGTGTGTTGCATACACAGGAACAGTATCAACAGAAAAGGAAGATGTGGTATGTGCACTTTAATTTAATTTGATTACATACATTTTCTGCTGTTACAAAGAAAGCCTGTGGCTGGAATAAAAGTGTGGAGAGTTGCTAAGAACCACCAACAGATGGCATTTAATTGCCCTGGATTTCAATCTTCTCACTTGTAAAATGGGGACTAGATGAGATTATCTGTGTGAAAGACCTCTTTGCTTATTTATTTTTTTATTGGACATGCGATTTCCCTCTGTCACGCAGGCTGGAGGGCGGTGGTGCAATCAAAGATCACTGCAGCCTCTATCTCCTAGCTCAAGTGATCCTCCAACCCCAGCCTCCCAAGTTGCTGGAAGTACAGGTGGGCACCACCACATCCAGCTAATTTATTTTATTTTTTTGCAGAGAAGGGGTCTACTATGTTTCCCCAGCTGGTCTTGTGCTCCTGGGTCCAAGTGGTCCTCCTGCCTTGGCTTCCCAAAGTACTGGGATTACAGGTGTGAGCCAGCTCACTGGGCCTGCACTTTTAAAATAATATGAGATTTTGAAGGGCTGTAACCTTCTTCTATTCTTCCTCTTCACTGCCTAGTACAGGAATAAGTGTGTATGGTTACGAAATCCTAAGCTGTTTGCCAAGTAAGATACCATAAGAGAAGAGAGAGAAAAAGAGTCAGAGAAAGACAGAGACAGAGAGAGAGAGAGAGGGAGGGAGAATTATTTCTCTACTACTATTGTCTTTAAAATGTTAAGATATTAGTAGACAAGGTGACACAAAGAACTAGGTGAAATTAAGTATAATGGGCACTAAACATCTATTTGGGGAAAAGGCCAATTCATAGCATCTTACTCATGGTGGTATTTTGGAACATTAACAGCTGAATCACCTTAGTTACCATTCAACCTATACTATGAAGTAAGACTTAAAAAATTAACTGGAATTTACATTTTTTATGAGTATTATGCATGATTCTAAATACAACCATTCTAAACAACAGAAAACATATGATTTTATTTCTTTCAGTCTTGAGGAACTTACCATACAAGTAAATTTACGGCACTTGCTTCTGCAATATCTTCTGGCCATGTGAGCTGAAGTTGTTTTTCAAAATGCATGTATACGATTGTTTTATTAAGGGAGAACATTCTTTTTTTTTTTTTTTTTTTTTGAGACAGAGTCTCACTCTGTCGCCCAGGCTGGAGTGCAGTGGCGCAATCTCTGCTCACTGCAACCTCCGCCTCCTGGATTCACGCCTTTCTCCTGCCTCAGCCTCCCAAGTAGCTGGGACTACAGGCACCGGCCACCATGCCCGGCTAATTTTTTTGTATTTTCAGTAGAGACAGTGTTTCACTGCGTTAGCCAGGATGGTCTCGATCTCCTAACCTCGTGATCCACCCACCTTGGCCTCCCAAAGGGCTGGGATTACAGGCGTGAGCCACCGCGCCTGGCCCGAGGATATTCTTATTCTTAGATGCAGGCTCAAGATTTGCCAACTTCAAATTTCTATTTGGATTTCCTTTTAGGGGAAGATTTTTTGTCAAAATTAACATCTCTGGAGAATGTTCCAGCCTTCCAAATGTGATTCCTTAATCAAATACTCCCATCCCTGAAAAATCTTTTGATATCAAAATTTTTAAAGAATAAAATGTTCACTAAACAATTAAATTTTAATTTAAAAATGATAAGATTGTTGATTTCTATAATTTAACTACATCATTTTCAGCATCATGTATTTTAACAATTTAATACATTAGAATAACAGGTTTAAATTTAAATGTTTAAAGTTTAGAGGCTTTTTAAAGAGTATAACTCAAAGACCATAACATTCAACCTTTCAAAGCATACAGTTCAATGACTTTTTCTAGGTTCAGAGTTGTACAACCATCACCACTATCTAACTTCAGAATATTCTCATCATCACACAAAAACTCAGTACCCATTAAGTAGTTACTTCCCATACACTCTCCCTCCAGCCCTGACAACCACCAATCTGTTTTCTAACTCAACAGTCTTTTAGTTACTGTGATAGTCACTGACAAAAACATTTGAGTTCAAAGAAGATGTAATCAAAGACTGGTGGTTTGCTCGGAGAACTGTCTTACTGCTCTGCAGGTGTTTTCGCCATAAGTATGTCCACTTGATCTTCAATTCATTCCTGTTACGGTTTGGCTCTGTGTCCCCACCCGAATCTCATGTCAAATTGTAATTCCCAGTGTTGAGGGAGGGATCTGGTGGGAGGTGATTGGATCATGGGGGTGCACTTTCCCTTTGCTATTCTCATGATAATGGGTGAGTTCTCACAGAACCTGATTGTTTTAAAGTGTGTAGCACTTCCCCCTTTGCGCTCTCTCTCTCCTACCGCCATGTGAAGAGGGTGCTTGCTTCCCCTTAGCTTTCTGCCATGATTGTAAGTTTCCTGAGGTCTTTCAGTCATGCTTTTTGCTAAGCCTGTGGAACTGTGAGTCAATTAAAGTTCTTTTGTTTATAAATTACCCAGTCTCAGGTAGTTCTTTATAGCACTGTGAGAATGAACTAATACAATTCCCTTTGCTGTGCATGCATCCAACATAAAGAACCCCATTCCCCACACTCAGTTGGGGCTTAAAAGCAATTGAATCACTTTTTTCCATAGACATTGTCATTCTTCTCTTGTAAATTCAGAGATTGAGGTCTTGGTTTATGACTACTGTCATCTGTGTATGAGCTGGACACAAGGTTGAAGGAAGTGACTGAAGGTAAATTACAACCTTACTCACCATCTTAAAAATCCCAGCCTTCCATTGTGAAGCTTGAGGGCCCTGATACAGCATTATTAGTGCCCTGGACATATAACGTGAGTGACCAGGAGCCAGGATGGATGAAAAAGTGCCCAGTTGCCCTGTTAATTGCTCAAAATCTATTATTCACACTACACAAAAACACACAGCATATGAGGTCATAAATAAGTCAATTAGCTTGATTTAGCCACCCCACAATGTATACAAATATCAAAACATCATGCTATACACAATTAATATATATATCTTTGTCAAATGGTAAATACAGTTAAATTTTAAAAATCTATTTTAATTTATTTTTAAAATAGTGTGTGTGTGTGTGTGTGTATATGTGTGTGTATATATATATATATATATTTAGACAGAGTCTCACACTGTCGCCCAGGCTGGAATGCAATGGTGTGAACTTGGCTCACTGCAACCTCCGCCTCCTGGGTTCAAGCAATTCTCCCACCTCAGCCTCCCAATACAGGCACCTGCCATCATGCCCGGGTAATTTTTATATTTTTGTAGAGATGGGGTTTCACCATGTTGGCCAGGCTGGTCTTGAAACCCTGACCTCATATGATCCACCCACCTCAGCCTCCCAAAGTGATGGGATTAGAGGCGTGAGCCACCACACTTGGCCATCTGTTTTTATATTTAAGAGGTGGTGTTTCACTATGTTTCCCAGGCTGGACTTGAATTCTTGGCCTCAAGTGATCTTCCCACCTTGGCCTAAATGCAAGTGTGGTGGTACATGCCTATAGTCTCAGGTGTGATTTATCTCAGAGCACTCACTATCTTCATTATCCTGAAGTATGAATCCACAAGGAGTGATTTTATGATTCTATGGATTAGGATCAAGAGTGTGTTTTTGAATATTTACGTAGAGGGGCTGGAAAATGAATCCCCTTAGAATGTTTTGTTGTGAAATTGCGTTTGAAATGTGAAGCAAATTGAATATGTGAAGCATATTGAATACCAACAAATACGTATAATTATGGTCCATATTGAAATCTCAAAGACCAGTACAATTTAGGGCAAAAATAGAGACACTAAACTTAATAACAAAGAGAGGCTATTTTATCCTTCTAAAATAAGAAGACATCACTGATTAAAGAAGAGCCCTATGAAGAGAACTCCATTAACCATTGTTCCGCTCATTTATTTAGTGCAGGCAAAGACATTGTTCTCAATGTCCCTGGAGTGGCCTTAGAAAGCCACAGAACACAAAAATATAGGTATTAATAACAACAGATCATTAATGAATACTTGTTAACTTTTACAATACATTTATTATACATAAAATTAATAGTTTGTTACCAATTACATTAATAATATATGAACACATGGATAATTTAACATTAATAACTCAGGTTTGAGTCAACCAGGAAAATAAAAGTGGAATTCTGCAGTCATACATCTTAGTAGAATAAAAGAATCTCTGTGACCTACCCACCTTTGCCTCTTTGCTAGCACAATATCTCCTCACTTATCTTGCCTGAAACAGTGCAAACAACAAAGATACTTTTTTTATGACCCAAAACATTACTTTATCCACCCGGCAATTTTGTTTTCCTGTTGGAATTACTTTTTTAAACGAAATCATGAGGAGCTCCGGTTAAGAAACAAAGTGTGTTATTTTTCTTCCTAGGTGGAATGTTTTGTTGTAATTTCACAGGAACATATATGGGCAGTACGATCTTTCTCAAGGTGGCTTCCGAAATGCATCACATCTAAGCAGACACTGTATTGTCTCTCCTCTACATAAACAAGCCTTTATCAGCCATGATGCAAAAAATCAGTATTTTGATTATGTGAGTTTTTTATACTATTAAAATAATAATAAAAAAAACTTTAGAAGAATTTAGCAGAGTTTATTTGAGCAAAGAGTGATTCACAAGTCGGGCAGCACTTGGAAGCAGAGGAGGTTTGGAAAGCTGTGCCAACCAGTGTGACGAGAGAGGTTTTTCATAGACCAAACACAGAAGCAAAGTAGAAAAATCATCTGATTGGCCACAGCTGGCCATCTTCTTTATTTGGACATAATATGATGAGGCATTCACCTTATTTGAGAACAATGATTGGTTGGATAGCTGTGATTAACTGAAGCTCAACTGTTTGTAATGAGGTGAAACCCAAACTTTTTATTTTTCTACATATTACATTAGATCTCTGTTATGTAGAGACTCCAGGTATGGAAGCCTGACCACCTCATTTAATTTAACAAGACTTATAGTCCACCATTGAAGTCAGAATAGTACCTTTGTAAAAGAGATGTGTGTGAATCTTTCAAGAGCTGTGGCTTCCTTCAGCATCAAAGTTATTTTACACTGACATGTGCTCCATCTTCTGGATTTTTGTTTTTGTTTTTCTGAGACAGGGTCTTGCCCAGTCACCCAGGCTGGAGTGCAGCAGTGTGATCTCAGCTCACTGCAACCTCCACTTCCCAGGTTCAAACGATTATCATGCCTCAGTTTCCCGAGCAGCTGGGTCTACAGGTATGCGCCACCATGCCCAGTTAATTTTTGTATTTTTCGTAGAGACAGGGTTTCGCCATGTTGGCCGGGCTGGTCTTGAACTCCTGGCCTCAAGTGATCGACCCACCTCGGCCTCCCATAGTGTTGGGATTACAGGCATGAGCCACTGCACCTGGCCTGGATTATATTGATGAGGTCCTGCGAGGGAAGGAGGAAAGCTTTCAAATGCTATGGAAACAGCACTGCAACTCCTGTTAATTGCTAATCCTGCATCCCTGAGAAGGCCAGTGAATTGTGTGGTTGTTACAAGTATGAGCAGTTAGGGTTATTTTGAATATACGACCAAATCTTTTCTAAGTGTGTGACTTCTGTTTTGCGCGTGTGTGTGTGCGTGTGTGTCTGTGTGTGTGTGTCCCAGTAACGGACTCTATTAGCTTTTCTCATCATCTAGACAAATGTTAGCTGTGTAGACATGTTAGCCTAATCAGGGGGGAAAACATAAGACACACGTGTTATAAGTAGAGAGTTTATTTGGTCCAAGTTTGAAGACTGTAACCCAGGACCATAGGTTCAAGTTGTCCTGAATGTATGCTCTGATTAACAGCAGGAGCAAGTGAGTTTTTAAAGGAAAAGAAGAGGCAGTTCCTAAATTGTTTACCAAGAATTTACATGAAAGTAACATAAAATATTGATTGGCTATACATTGTTCTTTGTATCACAAATACCAGGGACATGAAGCTACTAAGTGAGGCAGCTAGTCAGAAATAAAATGCTTTCAAACAATTGCCCCAAGGCATGGGTACGAGGGTGAGTGAGTGTGGCTGAAGTCTCACACACTCTTGTCTCCCTGGGCCTCATAAGTTTTGCATACTTCACATAACTCAGAGTACTCTGAGCTATTTTTTTTCTATCATGTGAGAGAAAAAGATCTATAAATATTATGTTGTTAACATTCTCCTGGAATTTGAGTAAGACTGGCAAAATCTTACAAAAAAATCATAAACTTCTATCTCAAATTTCTTTCAAAATGTCTAAATGACATCTATGCAAACCCAATTTGGAAAATAAATTGTGAACAAAAAAATCACTTTAGAACTTATCAATTTTAATGGAATTTCAAGAAAACCCCCAAACAAACAAAAACATATGGAGAAGACTCTCTCTTGCAGAAATCACTCAACTGTAATATCCCTGAAGTTTAATTTCTTTGCATGGAAAAGAAACTGATTATAACACTTGTTTAAAATGAGTTGAACGAGATAGTTTAAGAGTAACGTTCAATACGTTTTGATTTAAATAATATTGCTCACAGAATAAGTGCATGTTGATTTAAGCCTTCATTTTCTCATAATAGGAAATTTTACTGCTTTCCACACAGTATGACAGCTTGAGTTATAGCATAGCGGGTCGGAGCAAGATCAACAATTGACAATCATGTGCATACAATTATGCAAATCCCTTATCATCCCCCCCTCCCCTCCCCTGGGTCTCATTTAATTGTCTTCTTCTATATATGCAGTACTAATATTTCTAGAATCAGGGAAAAAAAGAAATAAAAATGAATAAAGCCTTTTTCAAAGCCACAAGTGAATAAACACAATCATTAAATAGGACAATATGCAGAATAAAAATAGAAGGAAACTCCCATAAGAAACTAAAACACCAAAGAGAGAGAAAATATTTTAAGACTTTGTCTCTTTCTGTTGTAAACAGTATGGATGTTCCAAACCAAAGCAAAAACTTTGGTAAAGTTGGAAGGCAATTCATTTACAAGGAATAAACTTTTTTCTACCTCTGATTTAAATTTTTCACCATTTTAATCCTTTATTCTTTTCCTGATTTAATGCAATTTATTTTTCTTTTGGAGATTTGAGAATGGGGCATATGCTGAACCCTATAAGCAAATGTCATAACTACTTGTTTGAGATTTATATTCTTTAAATTGTATGTGGTATTTTAATGGGGATTGTGTTGAATTTGTAGATTGCTTTTGACAGCATGGTCATTTTCACAATATTGATTCTACCCATTCATGAGCATGGGATGTGTTTCCATTTGTTTGTGTCGTCTATGATTTCTTTCAGCAGTGATTTGTAGTTTTTCTTCTAGAGGTCTTTTGAATCCTTGGTTAGGTATATTCCTAAATTTTTCTTTTTTTTTACAGCTACTGTAAAAGGGGTCGAGTTCTCGATCTGATTCTCTGCTTCGTTGCCATTGGTGTATATAGAAGAGGTACTGATTTGTGTACATTAATCTTGTATCCGGAAGCTCTACTGAATTCTTTTATCAGTTCTAGGAGCTTTCTGGAGGAGTCCTAAGGATTTTCTAGATCCTTAGATCTAGATCATTTCTAGGTAAATGATCATATACTCAGCAAACAGTGGCAGTTTGACTTCCTCTTTACCGATTTGGATGCCCTTTATTTCTTTCTATTGTCTAATTGCTTTGGCTAGGACTTCCAGTACTATGTTGAAGAGGAGTGGCGAGAGTGGGCTACCATTTCATCCAGAAATCCCACTACTTGGTATCTACCCAGAGGAAAACAAGTCATTATTCAAAAAAGATACTTGCACACACATGTTTATCGTGGCAGGATTCACAATAGCAAAATCATGGAACCAACCCAAATGCCCATCAATCAATGAGTGGATAAAGAAACTGTGATTTTATACATATATAGTTTTGCAGTACAGTAAACTAGAGATATTTGTTTTCCTCCATCAAGACTCCTCAAGTTTCCTCTTCTCTCATTGCATGTTTCTAGCCCAGGTTGACAGATGAGGTTTCTAACAAAGACCCATGACCACTTTACCATCAAAAAAGAAGTATCTGGGGTCATGGAATATCTTTTTTTTTCCCCTCAGTTTCACAGCTTAGGTGAAGGTTTCCAGGGAGCTATGTCACATAAATCCATAGATGTCATGTTTCCTTGCCATAAAACAATCCTAAACAACTAGGTACATCATGCTAAAACATTCCATAGATAAGGATTGTCTTGCTAGCAAGAACCACTTGGTTGGCTCACTATGAGGTCTGCTAGGAGGATAATTAGAATGAAATGAGCCTGAATCTCTTGTGTTAACGTGGACAGTAAAGGAACTGGATGGGTAGAGAGCCTATTACTTTAATTGTGGGTTTCCCAGTGAAGAAACCTAAAGATTTTTATTGTTATTAACATGCACAGGCACTATCCCAGCATAGCACATTCTCTCTTTCTCTCTCTACTTAGTTAGCTTTAAGCCTTCTAAGTCTGTGAAAGTGTACTTTACCATGTCAGAAAAGAAGTTTGCAGTCAATTTTAACATTATTAGAATAGTGATATTTAATATCTAGGATTTAATTGTGCTATATTAATTTTTCAAGCAAGTAGAAAACTAATAAGGTTTTCTAAAAGAGATCTAAAGCTGTCATTAAAGGAAAAATGGACATATTTGTATTATTAATAAAAATTGCTTAGCAACCTATTCCAATAAATAATAGTAATATCAACAATAAGTAATAAAACACCCCCCAGCAATTTTTTATTATTGATTACAAATGAAACTAATGTGTCATTTGTTAGTGAAAATAATTAATATTAAAGTAAGCAAGAAGCCATTTTTAAGCAATAATTTAAAAATGTGATTTTTTTATTAGCTTTGTTTTGCTTTCATTTCTTCTGCTACTGAATTATTTGATATTTTATGAATTGGTTGATGTTTGCCATTGGTAGATGTTCAAAAGGAAATAAAAATAGAAGATTATTCGATTTCATAATGTTTGCATTAGCAATGTTGCCTCTATTAAAATAATCTGTAAATCCTACAATATATGAAATTGTCGCTGTGTTAACCAATCTTTGCTTTTTTGGGTTTACTCTGTCAGCAGCCACCCTCCATTTTTGCATGACAGAAGGTGGATTGGACTTCAGTCCATTCTTAATCTTTATGTACAGAAGTGGAAAAACCATTTTAGCTAACTGGGCCCTTCTGGTTTTAGAGCTTTGACTTAACAATTCATTAGTGACCTCTATAGTAGGTTGAGGGTCTAGTTTGTAAGACATTGAAGAATACCCTATCAACTGCCTATTTGGTAATTTAGTCTAAGCTTTGGATTTCCCACTGGTTGAGATATAATTTTGAGTGGACTTTTAGATGAGAATTTAAAGAATTGATAAAGACATCTCTAAAGATGACCAGGGACTGGGCACGGTGGCTCACGCCTGTAATCCCAATACTTTGGGAGGCCAAGGCAAGTGGATCACCTGAGGTCAGGAGTTCGAGACCAGCCTGGCCAACATGGTGAACCACCATCTCTACTAAAAATACAAAAATTAGCTGGGCATGGTGGTGGGCACCTGTAATCTCAGCTACTCTGGAGGCTAAGGCAGGAGATTCACCTGAACCTGGGAGGCAGAAGTTGCAGTGACAGAGATGGCACCATTGCACTCCAGCCTGGGCAACAAGAGTGAAACTCCTTCTAAAAAAAAAAAAAAAAAAAAAAAGATGACCAGGAGCAAATTAATCATGTGAATTCCATCTTGCTCAAAAGATACTACAATCAGGAAAAACATGAAAAAAAATCTGAGCAAAAAGACAAAAAAGATAATTACACAGCTTTGCTATTTAGTTCTACTCTTCTTTTCCTTATATCTTTTTGTATATCCACCTCTGCAATCTACTGGTACCTCTATGTTCAGATCCAAAATTATGACCTGCCCTTGGGATTCTCTCACTCTTGATCTTGGTTCCACCTCTATGTTCCAATGTCTAACATAGCTTTACCAAAAACAAGCAAAAAATCCTTAGAGATCCTTGATTTTTTTCTTCTTATTCATGGTTCAGTAAAAGTCTGTAGAATCAAACTCTTCTGCTATATTGATTCAATCATTTATTTTCTCTCATTGATTTGTTCTATAAGAGTCACAGACTTCACCTTCCTGAGTCCTAAGAATTTGAGGATACACGATGGAATGTTTCCCAGTGGTAATTTGTTAGGAGCTGCTACACGTTACATTTATTGTTGTAATTTGAGTGGAACCTTCTGTCAGAGAAGCTCTGTCTAATGCATGAAGGAAGGACTATCTGGGTTGCTATGTTTTATGTGCAATTACAGATGAATTCTCTTGAATTTCCATCTGGGATGTTTTCTGTAGATCCCATGACAAATCATGTTTTCGCAGATTTTATTAATTAAGGAAATTCAAGACCATCTCATCCCATGAGGTCTGTAGATTCCCTTATCTGACACAAATTCCCTTATCTCCCAAAGTTCTCAATTTCTGGAAGCTTCCACTTGCCTTGTGGTACTCACAAATTTTTTTAACAAAATTCTTCTTACCTTAAACACTTTTTGAACATTTCCTTTACTTTCTTTTTCTCATCGAAAGCTTGGCCCTTCCTTGTGGGGAGGGTAACAATTTGTTGGCAGCATCCTTCAATAGAGACAGTCTCGTTTTCAATTTTCTCATCCTCAGGGCTAGAGGTGGCATGGTCTCTTTTTGCCTGCTGACAGCCTCCTCCAGAATCTCCTCTTTTAAAAAGACCAGCTTTGGAGCTCATGACATTGGCTATGTAGCCATGTCACTTTCCCTCTCCCTCCAAGGGACAGCCATTGAAGGAATCCATTGTTTGTTGAAAATTTTAGCATGGGATTCACAAACACTACTTTTGTTTTAGTAATTGAGGATTTAAAAATTCATGAGGTTTCAACCTCAGGTACGTATTGACATCTTGGGGGAGATTTACAAAATAATAAAGCCTGATCTCTGTCCCCAGAGAGATTCAGATTCTGTGACTTGGGCTCTGCTTTTAGAAGTTTCCCAACTGAACTACACACATAAATGGTCTTTTCAATATCTTGGTATTTCCATTTCTTGATCTCTTGCATAGATTTCCTTGTTCCGAACTTTGACGTGCATTCCTATATTCTCAACCTTCTCATTACTCACAACCAAAAACATAGACAATCTTTCCAATGCCTTTGTATTTCCATTTCCTTATGTCTTCTCTTGCATGTTTTTCCCTGTTCCTGACTCTGGCATGCATGCCCGTACTCTCCACCTTCTCATCACTCATCACTCTGACACCAGTTTTAATGATTAACATCCTCTAATTACCATTTATCACTTTTTCATTTCTGTTCCTCACACTGACAGTCTTCAGCTCTGCTAAGACTGAAACTTACTGTTTTTTGTTTGATTTTTACCATTGCATTGCTATCTGTTGCCCTGTTCCTGTTCTTATGGCCACTCTTACCTATCTTCAGTGACTTGTGCCATCATGATATTCCTTGCTTGCCTTCACCTATGACTCCCTTTACCCTCTGGAAAGAAACCTCACTTGAAAAAAAGAAAAAAAAAATACATACAGTGACAGATTGATATTTTATTATACAAGATAGACTAGGCGATGTTGCAGTAATGAAAATCATATACTAATTCTCAGTCCCTTAAGCTAGCAGGGTTTATTTCTAACTCTTGACAACTGTTCAGAGAAGCTATTTCCCATGCAGATGGCAGTGCTCCTAATTTGTAGCTCAACAATCTGAAACAGGTGGCCTCCTTAGTGTATACAGGAAAGGAATTAGTGAGAAATAGGTGAATAATCTCACTCAATAGCCAGGAGCCTGAGATATGCGGTCTCTATATGGCTGGAGGGGATGACAATCCTTTATTGATGGATACCAGTAATTGTCAGGGATTTTGGGGGGTTTACAGATCATATTACTAATTTTTTCAATTATCCTACTTTATTCTAGATTTGGGGTAACAGGTAATAACAAAATATTATTAGGTAACACAATGAATTTACTTCTCTACTAATCCGTTACATTTTTTAAAAAAATTTCAATAGTTTTGAGGGAAAAGGTGGTGTTTTGTTGCGTGGAAAAGTTCTTTAGTAGTGATTTCTGAGGTTTTACTGCACCCATCAACTGAGCAGTGTACACTGTACCCAATATGTGGTCTTTTACCCTCACCTCGCTTCCATCCTTCTCTTCAAGTCCCCAAAGTTTATTATAGCATTCTTATGCCTTTGCATCCTCATAGCTTAGCTCCCACTTATAAGTGAGAACATATAATAATAGGTTTTCCATTCCTCAGTTACTTTACTTAGAATAATGGTCTCCAACCCCTTCTAGGTTGCTGCGAATACCATTATTTTGTTCCTTCTCATGACTGAGTAGTATTCCATTATATGTGTGTGTGTGTGTGTGTGTGTGTGTGTGTGTGGTGTGTGTATATATGTATATCTCATTTTCTTTATCCACTTGTTGGTTGATGGGCATTTAGGCTGGTTCCATATTTCTGCAATTGCAAATTTTGCTGCTGTAAATATGCATGTCCAAGCGTCTTTTTTATATAGACACTGACTTATTTTCCTCTGGGTAGATACCCGGTAGTGGGATTGGTGAGTGAAATGGTAATTGTGATGATTAATATTGAATTCAACTTGATTGGATTGAAGAATGCAAGGTATTTTTCCTGGGTGTGGCTGTGAGGGTGTTGCCAAAGGAGATTAACATTTGCATTGGTGAACTGGGAGAGGCAGACCCACCTCATTCTGGGTGGGCACCATCTAGTCAGCTGCCAGTGCAGCTAGGATAGAAGCAGGCAGAGGAACGTGAAAGAACTAGACTGGCTGAGTTTTCTGGCCTCCATCTTTCTCCTGTGCTGGATACTTCCTGCCCTTGAACATTGGTTTACAACTTTTTGGACTTTTGGACTTACGCCAGTGGTTTGCCAGGGGTTCTCGGGCCCTCAGTCACAGACTGAAGGCTGCACTGTTGGCTTCCCTACTTTTGAGCTTTTGGGACTCGGACTGGCTTCCTTGCTCCTCAGCTTGCAGATGGCCTATTGTGGGATTTCAGCTTGTGATTGTGTGATTCAATACTTCTTAATAAACTCCCTTTCATATTTACATCTATCCTATTAGTCGTATCCCTCTAGGGAACCCTGGCTAATGCAGTAGTTCTTTTAGTTTTTTAGGAATCTCAATACTGTTTTCCACAGTGGTTGTACTTGATTACATTCCTGCCAGCAGAGTACAAGTGTCCCCTTTTCACCACTTCCATGTCAAAATCTGTTATTGTTTTATTTTGACCACAGTATAATTGAGCCCATTTTCTTGATCAGCAATTGAAGGTCAGAGTAGTTATCGAATTTATTCATACTTCACTACCATTGAGAATGATGAGATGTGAATAAAGGTTTGCCTTAAAACCACCACGAGTTCTACTCCTATAGCAGAGGAATAATTCTTCCCCCAACAGAATGCCACACCTGGTTTAGAGGTGTGATTTGAAGACCAGTTTTTTGTTCCCTCTTCGTGCATTCATTGGTGATAAGCACTTTAATTTTTAACATCTTCAGAACTGGCTTCCTTTTGGTTCCCAAAGCTCCTGGTTGTTCCATTCTGAACAAATTTGTATATTTGAGTTGTCTTGCTGACCAAGGAAGCCATCTGAGTTTGTGGTTCTGCCCTTTAACCTCTATAAAGCACAATCACCTAAGATGCAATAACCCAAGGCAAGCTTATTTTGGTGGAATATCAGTCCTGTCTGCTAGCTAGCTTTAAAACAAAGACCTCTACAATTAACTTTGTTTAATCTTTTGCCAACCAGCTGAAAAAGTACAATCAAAACTGATGACTTATTTTATTTCTTAATACCTTAATCCCGCAAATATTAGACCAGCCATGGCACACAAGCCTTGAATAAATCAGCTGAAAAAAAATTTTTCATTTAACTGACCAACGTCCTCTTTGCTTGATCTCCTGATCTTAGTGAACTGATGTTACCCTTTCCGATAAATAATGTTTCAGGATTATGAGTGCTTTATTCTGTTGCTCTCTCCCCTCCAAGGAGCAGAGTGGGTGTCAGGGAGCATCTACTTAATGCCTGAACTTTGCTCTATCTGGATTTAGCTTCCGGCTTCAGATACATTTTGGTTTTAATTGTGTTTAGCTTTTAATGACTACAAAGCCAAGTGAAATAAAATTCATCTACCATTGCATCTGAGGGAGAGGTCCTCCAAAAATCAATTGCAGTTAGTTAAAACATCATCAGTCGCATTAAATAGATCACTAACTATGGATCCAATTCTCCTCCTTGCAGTCTTGTCTCAGGAAATTGTTTGGAAATGCATTTTCAGACCTTCAAGGTCATGGTCTGGGACATTCTATAACCCTGGATTGAATGAGTATTTCAAACGTCCATTCTTAGTATCCAAAATATTCTGTTTCATGAAACATTGGCAAAAAACTGAGGTAGGGAGGAGTTTGGGGGGTTAATGCATATTGATTAGGAAACAACAGGCCATCAGACTTCTGTTCCCAGCATTTTGAACATGGTTTTGAATTTTTCCTCCCCTGTTTTTCCCAGAATAAGGAATTCCATGACTTTACTGATGGGTGGATTATTTTTACCAGCTACATGATCACAGTAAATTCATAATCCCAATGCCTCCCTTTTCTTATCTGTTAATAAGATCACAGTGCATCCATCATAAGGCTACAATTAGGTGATGCAAGCAGAGAGGGTGGCAGAAAGCCTGTGTAGAGAAATCCCCCAAAGACATTGGCTGCTTTGATTATTCCATCCTGCCTGCAGCACCATTCTAAGAAGTCGTGTAACAAAATCAGCTACCCGGGTTTACAAGTAATTCAATCTGATCATGCACATCCAGTCATTTCAAAAGCATAGAAACAAAAGCTTACCAGTTGATGGAATGTGCTGAATACAGGAAAACATAGTGTTTCATCTGCTGACGTACTGATCTTCCAGGTGAGCAGGGTGAATCCCTGTATAGGATTAAGATACTTTTCACGTAGAAACTTCCATCCATTAAGTGTGGTTGAACCTCAAACAACATGTTGGATATTAATTCCTGAATAGAAACTCTAAATATAATGCTTGATGCTTGTGGGACTTACTGTGAATGTATTTATGTGTCTCATGGGAGTTAAATGTCAGGATTTGAAGGTTTATGCCAATGGGTTGTCCACATGGTTCTAAAATTGATTCTTACTAATCTCTTTCTTCATTTTCCAGTCAGAAAATAAGAATTTAATTCACAAGCATGGCATTGTAATTAAGAATACGTTCTAATCCCAGGTCTAGCTCTTACCCTCTTTGTCACCATGGACAAACCAAAGATCTCCAAGATCCCTCACCTGAAAGGTGAAAATAAAAAATGTGTTCCACGTAGCTCTTTAGGTTATTATGAATATAAAATGACTGATTGTATATGAGATGGTTTTATAAATTATAAAGTGCTATGAAGTAAGGATCTTGAATTCACTCCAAAAGATATGAGTAGAACATGTCTTCTCTTTTCTCCTAATATATTTGGATTTCCTGATTCATTATCCTTGGACTGTTTTGCCCCTCTACTTTTTAGCCTACCAACCAGAAAGTCCTAAAGTTGGAAGAACCAGCTCTTCCTAACTTGCCTCTGAAGGTGCTGGAGAAAAGCAACATACCAGATGGTCTAACTTTAAATTATGACAATGACCAATAAGGTAGACTGTAGTACTGCCCAGAAGTCCTACTATATTATGCCTCTTAATTTGTTCTCCCAATCCCATGCGAGACAACTTTGCATTTTATGCTTTCTCCTTAAACTTCTAAAGCCTGTTGGTGCTCTTCAAACTTGGCTAACTACCTTGCTTTGCGTTTCTCTAAGAAAGAAAAAAAAGAGGCATATTGGAGGGAAGTTGCTCATTGTATTAGTCCATTCTCACACTGCCATAAAGACATACCTGAGATGGGGTAATTTATAAAGAAAATAGGTTTAATCAGCTTGTCATTCTGTGGACTGTATAGGCTTTGGCTTCTGAGGAGGCCTCAGGAAACCTACAGTCGTGGTGGAAGACAGAGGGGAAGCAAGCATATCTTCACATTGCTGGCAGGAGAGAGAGTGAGAGAGCGAAAAGGAGGCACTACACATTTCAAACAAGCAGATCTTGTGATAACTCACTCATGAGACAACACTAGGAGGATGATTCTAAACCATTAGAAATTACCCCCATAACCAATCACCTCCCACCAGGCCCCACCTCCAACATTGGGAACTACAATTCAACATGAGACTTGGATGGGGACATAGAGACAAACCCTATCAACTATGGTATCACATCTATAGGTATTCACCTTGATGAGATAGTTAATGTGGTGGGTCTGTTTTACTTAATTCTTGCTTATCGCTGCAGCTTTGACAATGACCCTAGATCAAACTGTGAGAACAACACTAGTGGAATGTTCAGATACGTATTTGGTGTATTAGTCAGGGTTCTCCAGAGAAACAAAAACAAATAAGATATATACGGAGATATATAGAAATATATTTATTATGGGGCATTGCCTTACTTTGCTATGGAGGCTGAGACATTCCATCGTCTGCCTTCTGCAAGTTGGAAGTCCAAGAAAGCGCACGGTGCAGTTTCAGTCTAAATGAAATGACTGAGAGCAGAAGACAGATGTCCCAGATACAGAAGAGAGAGTAAATTTACCTTGCCTTCACGTTTTATTTTTATTTTTTTATTCAGGCCCTCAATGGATTGGATGATGCCAACCTACATTGGTGGGAGCAATCTTCTTTATTCAGTCTACTGACTCAAATGTTAATCTCCTCTGGAAACATCCTCACAAACACATCCAGAAATAATGTGTTTCTAGGTATTTGGCATCCCTTAGCTCAGTCAGATTGACTATGATACTAAGAAAAGATGCTATTCTATATGCCCAAGCAGTGGGTCAAGATGAACTGGGCTGTCAGCCTTATTTGCTGTAAATATGAAGATTTGTGACATGAGCCTTGTGTGGGTTTTGGGCTCAGCACCACGGCTAGTCATCTAAGATCATGCACCTATGTGAGTAGCCTTCTTTTATAATTCTGAACCCTGGGACTCGAGTTAGATTCCCTGGGTGGAGATCCTGCACACATCTCTAAAGTTTACACTGGAGAGTGTGACCATCACAGAAAAGAAGCAGGAAGTGTCAAAAAATTATGTGACTCTCCCAACCTTTGTCTAGAAATGTATTTTTCCTGTTGTTCCTTTCTAAAATACTCACCCTAGCTGGACACTCAGGCTTATCTCCTCTCATCTATGCAAGGATGATGCATCTTTTATATCCTCTCTCTTTTCTCCACGGATAACCTTTTCCATCATCAATATTTGTTTTGTTTTAGAGGCAAAGTCTCACCATGTCACCTAGGCTGGAGTGCAGTGGTGCAATCACAGCTAACTGCAGCCTCAACTTGTAGGCTCAAGTCATTCTCCTGCCTCAGCCTCCTGAGTAGCTGAGACTATCGGTGTGCACCACCATGCCCAGCTAATTTGTTTATTTTTATTTTTGTAGAAATGGGATCTCACTATGCTGTCCAGGCTGGTTTTTGAACTCCTGGCCTTAGGCAATCTTCCTGTCTCAGTTTCTGAAAGTGTTAGGAATACAGGCATGAGCCGTTGTGCCTGGTCATTCCATCATTAATCTTTAAGTTGATTATTCAATCAATTTAAAACACACTGAAATATAAGCTACCTTAAAACACACACACACACACACACACAAACCGTCTAGACCCTGCAAAACTCATAGCCTCACTTCAGTAATGCCAAGTGTCTATCTTCAACTATACTCACCATCTTTCATTTCCTGCTTTTCTTTGGGAATCTACTCCAATAAGATTTTCCTTCTTTTTATTGTGCAGAGACTGCTATCACCTAGGCCACTAGTGCCTCTTTGGTGATAGATCCAATAGCCATTTGTATAATTTCAACATACTTGTTCTACCAGCTCCAGCTGAAGTAGGTGACGATTTCCTTACTTGTTCCCTGAAATGATGCCATTTCTTGAACTTCCTTTTAGTTCAATGGCAACTCCTTTCTCTGTATTTTTGATATTTCTGTATTTCCCTTAAACTCTAAAATTCGGAGAGTTTCAGAGCTCAGTTTTAGGGTGAACTCATCTTTTTGTATATTCACTCTATGTTTGATATCATCCTGTTTTACAGGATTAAATAGCTTTTATTCCTTGTGAATGCCTACATTTATATCTGGACCAATGTCTTTTTTGCTTCTCCCAGAATCTTGGCAGAAAACTCCAAAGTTTTATATCCCACCACCAATTTGCCACTCACACTGAGATGCATTGACATCTCCAGATATTTTAAAAATCTGTCTGTCCGTTTATTTAGGCATTTATTTATTTATTTATTTACTGATACCTAATAGCTGTGTATATTTTGGGAGTGCATGTGATATTTTGATACAGATATACAATATGTAATGATCTGATCAGGGTAATTGAGGTAACCATCTCCTCAAACATTTATTATTTTGTTTTGTTTAGTACATTTCAAATCTTCTCTTCCAGCTATTTTGAAATATACTGTAAATTCTTTATAACTGTTGTCCCCCTACTGTGCTACTGAACACTAGGACTTCTTATTTTTTTCTAGTAAATTGCATTTTTATTTTTTTTTTAGACAAGTGGTTTTGCCCTGTTGTCCAGGCTGGAGTGCAGTGGTATGATTGTAGCTCACTGCAACCTCAGACTCCAGGGCTCAAGTAATCCTCCCGCCACATTCATCCTTCAAAGTAGCTGAGACCACACCATGCTCAGCCAAACTTAATTTTTTTTTTTTTTTTTGGTGGAGACAGAGTCTTGCTGTGTTGCTTAGTCTGATCTCAAACTCTTGGCCTCAAGGAATTGCCCTGTTTCAGCCTCCTAAAGTGCTGAGTCTATAGGCACAAACCACCTTACCTGGCTTCTAACTGTATTTTTGTGCTTGTTATCTCAAGGTAATGTAAAATTTCCCTAAACGATATAGTTTTGTGGAGAAGATCCTTCATATCTGTCATTATATTAGTTCCTAGGTACACGGTGTTTTTAAGATATTGGAAGCATCCCCTGATAAAATTCGTTTTGCTATTTGTTCCTGACTGTTAATATCAGCAGATGTGCAATGGGCTGAGCTGCTTTGCTGGAGTAGGAGGCGTAGTTGCATGATACTGATCCTAATTGAACATCTCTGGATGAACTTGTTAAAAATACACTCTTGAGTCCTATCTCCCTCCCGAATTTGGTCCTCAAATATTTCCCACCTACACAAAAAAGTTACACTATTACTCTAACAGTTGCATAGACTAAAAATCTTTCTTCTTCCCTTTTATGAATAACCCACACTCAAATCTATCAACTTACACTATCTGTTCCCCTTTCAAAATATATCCAGAACAAATACTTCCCAGTGCCATAATGCTGTTTTTCATAACCCATCCTCTTTTCCACTGCCAGTTATGATAGCCTCATATCAGTCTTCTTTCTGTTATCCTTGTCCTCCTTCAGTCTGTAGTTGGAGTGATCTTTTTAAAAACTGAATAAGGGAACACCTCTACTTTTCTCAAAATCCTCCAAGGATTCCCATCTCACCAGAGTAGAATCAAGTCCTTAAAGGCCTACAGGACCCTCATCCACCTCTCTTCCCATTCTCTCCCATTTCTTTTTGTCAACTCCATTTTCTGTGTTCCAACCACACTTCTGCCCACGTTTCCTCAAACGTCACAATCCCACTGCTATATTAGGAGTTTTGTCTTTGCTATTTCTATTCCTTTGTTCTTGCATGCTCTTCCCAGCAGCTATCAACAGTGTGTGCTGTCTCACTTCCTTCAAAATATAACATTTTCAGAGAGGTATTCCCAAACTACTTTCTACAAAAGTTCTCCTTGACTTGCCACTCTCAGCATTGTGGTTTTTCTTTCCAATTATTACCATTACCTGACTAAAGACATATTCATTTGTTCGTTACCATTCTTCCCCTACTACAACGTGAATTTCATAAAAGATGAGCATTATTTGCTTTGTATGGTGTAGTATCTCAAATGCGTAGGAGAGTGCTCCACCTATAGAATAGTATTGTGGGCCGGGCGCGGTGGCTCAAGCCTGTAATCCCAGCACTTTGGGAGGCCGAGACGGGCGGATCACGAGGTCAGGAGAT
>NW_012101098.1:2089750-2122318 GCF_000951045.1 Mandrillus leucophaeus | reverse complement strand
TTGTGTTTGGTGCAAAAGTAATTGCAGTTTTTATTGCAAAAATATGGAACCAGCCCAAATGCCCATCGATCAATGAGTGGATAAAGAAACTGTGGTATATGTTTATACAATGAAATACTACTCAGCCATAAAAAGCAATGAGTTAATGGCATTTTCAGCAACCTGGATGGAATTGGAAACTATTATTCTAAGTAACACAGTAATGGAAAACCAAACATCATATGTTCTCACTCATAAGCGGGAGCTAAGCTATGAGGAGGCAAAGGCGTAAGAATGATTGAATGGACTTTGGGGGCTCGACGGAAAGAGTGGGAAGGGGTGAGGGATTAAAAAACTGCAAATTTGATTCAGCACAGGAGAGAAACAGGAAGTGTTTCCTGCCCAGGGAAGACAGGCGGTGTGTCTCAACACAACGGAGGAACAGGTGTGTGCTGCACAGGGGATAAACAGGAAGTGTGTCATGTACAGGGGAGGAATAGAAAGTGTGTCCTGCACAGAGGAGAAACAGGAAGTATCTTTGGCTCAGGAGAGTAACAGGAAGAGTGTCCTGCACAAGGAAGGCACAGGAAGTGTGTCAAGAAGAGGGGCAACAAAGGAAGTGTGTCCTGCAAAGAGGAGGAACAGAAAGTGTGGCCTGCACAAGATAGGAGCAGAAAGTGCATCCTGCACAGGGGAGACACAGGAAATGTATGCTGCACAGAAGAGGAACAGAAAGTGTGTATGTCTCAGGAGGGTAACAAGAAGTGTTTCCTGCATAGGGAAGAAACAGAAAGTGTGTCATGCACATGGCAGTAACAGAAAATGTGTCATGCACAGAGGACGAATGGAAAGTATGTGCTACACAGGAAATAAGCAGGAAGTGTGTCCTATACAGGGAAGAACAGGAAGTGTGTCATGAACGGAAGAGACATGGAAAGTGTGTCCTGCACAGCAGAGAAACAGGAAATGTGTCATGTACAGAGGAGAAACAGAAATCTTGTGCTACAGTGAGAAAAAACAGGAGTGTCATTCACAGAGGAGGCACAGGACATGTGTCTTGCACAGGGGAGAAACAGAAAATGTATCACTCACAGAGGTGGAATGGAAAGTGTGTGCTACACAGGGGAGAAACAGGAAGGATGTCACCCACAGGAGAGACAAAGGAAGTGTGTCCTGCACAGCAGAGAAACAGGAAGTGTGTCATGCACAGAGGAGGAACAGAAAGTGTGTCTTGCACTGGGAAAAAACAGGAAGTGTGTCCTTCACAAGGGAGACACGGGAAATGTGCCCTGCATGCCGGGAGAACAGAAAGTGTGTACTGCACAGGGAAGAAACAGGAAGTATGTCCTCCACATGGAAAAAACAGGAAGTGTGTCATGCACATTGGAGTAACAGAAAATGTGTCATGTACAGAAGAGGAATGGAAAATGTGTGCTACACAGAAAAGAAAGAAAAAGTGAGTCACCCACAGGGAAGAAACTGGAAGTGTGTCATGCACAGGAGAGACACAGGAAGTATGTCATGCACAGAGGAGTAACAAAAAGTGCGTGCTACACTGAGAAGAAGAAGGAAGGGTGTCATTCACAGGGAAGGCACAGGAAGTGTGTCTTGCATAGGGGAGGAATAGGTAGTGTGCCCTGCATAGAGGAGAAACCATGCACATGGGAGTAACAGAAAATGGGTCATGAATAGAGGAAGAATGGAAAGTGTCTGCTCTACAGGGAAGAAACTGGAAGTGTGTTATTTACAGTAGAAACATGAATAGTGTGTCCTGCACAGTAGAGAAACAAAATGTGTCTTGCATAGAGGAGAAACAGAAAGTGTGTCCTGAACAGGGAAAAAACATGAAGTCTGTCCTACATGGGGGAGAAACAGAAATGTGTCCTGTGCAGGGAAGAAACAAGAAGTGGATCCTCCACAGGGAAAAACAGGAAGTGTGTCATGCACACGGGAGTAACTGAAAATGCGTCATGCTCAGAGGAGGAAAGAAAAGTGCGTTCTATATAGGAAAGAAAGAGAAAGTGGATCTCCCACAGGGGAGACATAGGAACTGTATCCTGCACAGTGAAGAAACAGGAAGGGTGTCATGCACAGAAGAGAAACAGAAAGTGTGTGCTACATGGAGGAGAAACAGGAAGGGTGTCATTCACAGGGGAGGCACAAGAAGTATGTCTTGCACAGAGAAGAAACAGGAAGTGTGTCATGCACAGAAGTGAAACAGGAAGTGTGTCATGCACAGAGGAGGAAGAGAAAGTGTGTACTAAACAGAGGAGAAACACTAAGGGTATAATTCACAGGGGAGGCACAGGAAGTGTGTTTTGTCCAGGAAAGAAAAAGGAAGTGTGTCATGCACAGAGGAGAAACAGGAAGTGTGTGTCTTGTACAGGAGAAGCAGGAGGTGTGTCCTTCACAGGAAAGAAACAGGAAGTGTGTCCTGCACAGTGGAGAAACAGGAAGTGTGTCATGCACAAAGGAGAAACAGGAAGTGCATCCTGCTCAGGGAAGAAACAGGAAGTTTTTCCTCCACAGGGAAGAAACAGGAAGTTTGTCATGCACAGGACGTGTGTCTTGCACAGGGGAGAAACAGGAATTGTCAAAAGAATGCAACCATTTGTCTCTCACCTACCCAGAAGCCCCCTTCTGTTTTGAGCTGTCCCCACCTTTCTGGACAGAACTAATGTACTTCTTACATTCATTGATTGATGTCTCATGTCTCCCTAAAATGTATAAAACCAAGCTGTACCCTGATCACCTTGCGCACATGTTGTCAGGACTTCCTGAGGCTGTGTCACAGGCACGCTTCCTCAACCATGGCAAAATAAACTTTCTAAATTAACTGAGACCTGCCTTAGATTTTCAGGGTTCACATGACCATCTGATTGTTGGGTACAAGTCCAATCTGTGCTATAACCAGAACTGGCAGAAACATCCCCCTTGCTAGGGCACGCACTTGGTGTCCAACATTTTAGTTAAGCTTTCAAATATCACTGATTCTGAGCCCTACCACCTCACTAAGTGTCTTTCCCTCCCTGATGTACGTTGGACTTGGTGAGGACATTGCCCTGGCATCCATGGTCATCTAAGACCATTGAGAGGGAGTTCCTCAAAGGCAAGAATAAGGTTCCTGAGTCAGCTGAGTCAGACTCATCTTCATAAAGGCAACTCCATTTTCCATCTTCTCTCTTCTCGCCACTCATGCCTTCTTGCTCTCTGCTTTATCCACTGGAGGGTGTATCTCTTTTGCTGTTTCTCACTACCAACACTGTTCTTTATCACTTTTTTAGTTACTCTGGCTAAGTCTATTTTTAATAGTCTATGTAAGACCATACATAGTGGCTCATGCCTGTAATATCAGCACGTTGGGAGGCTGAGGTGGGAGGATCGCTTGAACTCAGGTGTTTGATACCAGCTGGAGCAATACAATGAGACCTCATCCCTACAACAAATAAACAAAAGTTGGCCAGGCATTGTGGCAGAAGACTGTAGTTCTAGCTTCTCGGGGGGCTAGGGCGCAAGGATCACTTGAGCCTGGGAGGTTGAAACTGCAGTGAGCTGTGATTGCACCACTGCAATCCAGCCTGGGTGACAGAGCAAGACTTTGTCTCTTAAAAAAAGTCTGCATAGATTCCTGATATTATTGCGGTGGCCAAATTGATTGCTTCAGCCAGAAAATTGAACTAGTCACTGAAATTATTCTAAAGTTTGTTTCATATATGAGCACAACAATCTTTAACGGAAAACCAGCAAAATGAAAAGTGTGGGTGTCTTTGTTTGACCTCTTTACTTTCATAGTTAAAATCACCTTTATACATGAAAGAGTCTGATCTTATACTGCAGGGCACTGTTTGTGTGAGTGACAGTGACTAAAAGCTGCTTTATTTTAAAAAGGAAAAACAAAACCTTTATCCACATACACGTTGGAATAAGCTGGCCAAGTATGGTACTATTGATAACATAAATCTTTACCTTCTTCCTTGTTTTGGATAATAGGTTTTACATTATTTTAAGAGCAAAATATGTTTGTTTTGTCTTTACTACAAAACCAATTTGCTTTACAACATTTGCTAAATAGTCTGAAGCAAGTACAACTTGCTACGTTAGCTCATTTACTGAGATTGAGCATTCTTGTGGCATTTGCCAATGTTTTGTGCCCATTTTATACCTGACAGGTGATGTGAATTTCAAAATGCTCCTAAGTGGTTCATAATGCAGGGTTTAATAAAAGTAGTATACTGAAATCATTGCTAATTCAAAACTTGCCTAAAATTAAACCATAAAATTTGAATTAACAAGTATCTCGATGAAAGCAATAAAATATATGGATATTTCTTTGAATGTTTATAGCATATTATAAATCATTTCTCTTCACCTTAAGAATATGAAGACAATAAAATAGGAAAAGAATTTGAATGATGTTATCACATCAAAGACGAAGAAGCCAGCAGAGTGTATTTTCAGGAAGTTATTAATACAATGTGTTGCTGTATAGGCTTCCTTTCAAAGAACAATATTCTTTATATGATTTATATGTGTTTGATTATTGTATATTTATCTAGATCAATAGATTATTTTTTCTTGAACAATGTTGACATGAAATGTTAGTGACTGTTATGGGGTGCTAACTGTGAACCAGGTTCTGAAAAATGAGTACTTGTGTGAATGTCACATGTCAGCTTACCAAGGAGCTACTGACAGCTTCCATTCATGGGAAAACCCAAGATGGGTTTCCAGAAAGTACTACAAGATATTGGGAAGCAAAAAAACACTTCTGCTATTAGGATGTTTGACAAATCCTGCAAAATGTGGCTATCTTAATTTGTATGCCTGTGAATTTTGTGGATTTCTTTCTCAATATCTTATAGACCACTGAACCTTCGAAAACATCACTCAAGTTCGCTGTATCTGTATCACTCTTATCTTATTTTCTTTTATATAGTCTTGCTTTGAGTTTTTGTATGTGCTTGTTTGAGGCAGAGGGGAAAAGAAAATAAAGAAATAATGGTTTCTATCCGTTAGTATTAATTCTTGTACCTATTTCTTAGAAAAAATCTATCAATCAATCATCTATCTTACCTATATGTCATCTATCTATCTATCATCTATGTATCTATCTATCTATCTATCTATCTATCTATCTATCTATCTATCTGCCTATCTATGTATATCTAATACAGGCAAAATTTGTATCCTAAATAAAAGAAAATTATAAATAACAAAATTCATTAAAAGGGGTGGCAATAATGCTTACACAAGATAATATATATTTCCCATTTTCTTGAATATTTATAGATGTTTGGTGAATAAAGGTTATCACTAGTGTATGTGGAACTTTATTTTACATACATTAAGATGCAAAATAAGAAAAATCCCAAATAGTTTGTCCAAGAAAATCTCTAGTTTATTATTATATCTGATAATCTTTCTTTCCATACCTTTCCAGATACTATGAATAGGAGACCATGGAAAGATAATATCTTAATAGCTCCTGGTGCCATTGCTCAAACAGAAGAAAACAAATATAAAATAAAAATTAGGATGTGGACTTCCACTTTTTCAATGAAAGAGTAATGAGATGAATTTATTCCACCACCACCACCACCTCCAGGTACAACTACATAACTAAACAGATAGGACGGCAACAGTTGCACAAAGACCAGAAGGGAATAACTGGAAACAGTGTTTTGAGCTTCTGATACTAAAAGTGAGGTAGTATGATATCATTTGAAACTAGACTGTGATAAGAAAAAAACAGTGTACCCCTAAACTCTAAAGCAGTCACAATAGTAATACAGCAAATAATTAAAACTAATAAACCAACACAATTAACCGGAATGGAATCATAAAAACACCCAGTCCAAAAGAAGGCAGAAAAAGAGAGAGGAAATAAAGCATGAACAGATGGGACAAATAAAAAATAAATAACAAGATGGCAGTTTTAAACACAACCATATCAATAGTCACATTAAATGTAATGAACCAAATGCCCAAATTGAAATTCAGAGATGGTCATGTTGAATAAAATATACAAGATCCAACTCTATGCTGCCTCCAAGAAACTCACTTGCAAGTAGACATTTGTAGCAAATTTTGCATCTAGCAAAATTGATCCTTAGATTTTAACAAAGAGAAAAACGTCGGCTTTTTCTGTAAGACACTGTTAAGACAATGAAAGCACATGTTACAGGTTGAAAGAAAATACAGGAAAATCACATGTGATGAAAGATTTTTGTACAGAACACATAAATAACCCTAGAAAAATAATAAGAAAATAAGCAGCTCAATTAAAAAGTTGGTTAAAGCATTTGAGCAGACACAGGAAAGTTATGCTAATGGAAAATAAGCACAAGAAAAGACTCTGAACATCATACTCATTAGGGAAATTCTGTTGAAATCACATGAAATACTACTATACATATATTTTACTTTTTAAGAAAAACATCTGATTATAGAACGTTTGTGAAGATGTGGAGGAACTTGAACACTCACACATCCTTGATAAGAATGTAAAACAGTGAAACAATCTGGAAAACAGTTTTAGTTTCTTTAAAACAGGGTTCCTCAATCCCCCAGCCAGTACCAGTCCTTGGCCTGTTAGAAACTCAGCCACACAGCGGGTGAGTGACCAGTGAATGAGCAAAGCTTCATCTGTATTTACAGCCACTCCCCATTGCTCACATTACTGCCTGAGCTCCACCTCCTGTCAGATCAGCAGCAGCATTAGATTCTCATAGGAGCACGAGCCCTATTGTGAACTGCACCTGTGAAGGATCTAGGTTGTGCGCTCCTTATGAGAATCTAATGCCTGATGATCTGTTACTGTCTCCCATCACCCGCAGATGGGACCATCTAGTTGCAGGAAAACAAGCTCGGGGCTCCCACTGATTCTACGTTATAGTGAGTTGTAGAATTATTTCATTCTATATTATAATGTAATAATCATAGAACTAAAGTGCACAATCAATGTAATGTGCTTGAATCCTCCTGAAACCATCCCCCTCCTCTCCCCACCCTGGTCCATGGAAAAATTGTCTTCCATAAAACCAGTCCCTGGTGCCAAAAAGGTTGGGGACTGCTACTTTAAAAGTTAATGATATACCTGATTTATAACTCAGACATTCTAAACATGGGTATTTATCCAAAATATATAGAAGCACTTACCCAAACAAAGGCACATATACAAATGTAAACAACAGCTTTAATTTTATTAGCAAAAATCTGGAGACAACCTGAACCTCCATCAAGAGTTGAATGGATAAACAAATTTTCATATATACATACAGTGAAATATAGTCCAGAAATTAAAAAGAATAAACTATCGATACATAAAACACCACCAATGAACTTTGAAATAATTTTATGGACTAATGCAAGAAAATAAAAAAGATTTCATAACACATCATGGCATTTATGTAAAATTCTAGAAAGTAAAATCTGTAGTGACAGGAAGCACATCAGTGTTGCCTGTGTTTGAAGAAGGAAAAGGGAGAGGGAAAAATTTCAAGGGAACATGAGAAAACTTGGGGAGTTAATGGATATGTTTATTTTATTGATAGTGGTGAAATGTTAAAATCTATTGAAGTGCAGACTTTAAACATCCATGCAGTCGATTGTGCATCAGTTATATAACTGAAAAATATACTGGGCTCAGTGTGATTACTTAGATGGTGCTTGGAAAAAAGACATTTACACCCAACCCAACAAGCATAATTACTGTTTGGGACGATAATTGGGACGCATTATCCCTTCTTCATTAGGGAATTTATGTTACCACAAATAAAAATACTTCATCATAAATTATTTAATTAGATACTATAAAGAGACACCATTGGTTTAACAATTCAATTCAACATTAGCTGATGTTCTAGAAATCTTATTTCCTTTCTCCTAGCCAAGGTTACCCCAGTTATAATTCCTGAGGCTGAACTTAAGTGACCATGCAAACATTCAGAAAAATGTCAGGATAGAGTTTGGGTTTTAATTAACTAAGAACCCTGAATGGAGATGGGAAACTTACTATGAGTATCTGAGAATAGAAACTCAAGGCAGGAATGGAGAAAGCTTTCTTCAGAGTTTAGAAATCTTCTTCCCTGTGTGATTCAGGAAAATGCTACGTTGGTTTGACCCTCAACATGTGTCATCCCACATTGAGTGAAAACTCCATCTAAAAGGTGTCTGAAGTTTCTGGAGTCCAGGATTCCTGACAGAACTTGAAACCTGCGAATCCAACCATCTGGGGCTTTTGGGGAAATCTCATGAAGGTGGAAGGGGTTGCTGACTTTCCAATGTTGTTGGCAATGGAATCATATGGGCCACCAATATGGATTTCAAGGGCAAAGATCAAAGGGATTTAAATCTTGTGATTGGCTTTTATTTTGGCAAAACATTAGGTTATAAATGTGCTCAGAGAACAAACCTCAGTATATTTGTACACTGAAGATGGATACAGGGAACAAAAGCTACACACTTTTAAACAACATATTTGGTGAGTTTTTCGTTATGTAATTACTATACAAATAAACAGGAGGTGATATATAATTGAAGAGAAGGCATTATACAATTTTGGCAGGTGACTGCATAAGTAACTCGTTTATGGAAGAATATGTTAATAACCAAACTCTCTGAATCTGTTTTTCCATTTTTTTTTCAACTTTTGTTTTAGATTCAGGGGGTACATGTATTACCCCAAGTTTGTTACATAAATATGTTACACGATGCTGAGGTTTTGGGTACAATTGACCCCATCACCGAGGTACTGAGCATAGTGGCCAATAGTTAGTTTTTAAGCCCTTGGCCCTCACCCTGCAGTTTCTACTGTCTCCATCTTTATGCCCATGAGTACTTAATGTTTAGTTCTCACTTATAAGTGAGAACATGCAGTATTTGATTTCCCGTTTCTGCATTAATTTGCTTAGGATAATGGCCTCTAGCTCCATCTGTGTTGCTGCAAAGGACACAATTTTATTCTTTTTATGGCTGCATAGTATTCCACGGTGTATATGTGCCACATTTTCTTTATCCAATCCACTGTTGATGGGCACCTAGGTTGATTCCATGTCTTTACTATTGTGAATCAGTTTCTCTAATTTTAAAATAATGCTGGTTGATTAGCTTTCAGTTATATAGAAAACAAGACTGTGCAGCATGCCTTAATCTCTCAGAATCAATGACTTGTTTTACTTGAAATTGTATTTATTTTCCTAACTCCAGGAGAATTTACAAAGACTTTTATCTTTCTCTTTTTTCTTTCTTCTTCTTCTTCTTGTTTTATTTTTGCTGTTGTTGTTGAGATGGAGTCTCTTTCTGTCTCCCAGGCTGGAGTGCAGTGGCACGATCTCGGCTCACTGCAACCTCCGCCTCCCACGTTCGAGAGATTCTCCTGCCTCAGCCTCCTGAGTAGCTGGGGCTACAGGTGTGTGCCACCACGCCCAGGTAATTTTTGTATTTTTAATAGAGACAGGGTTTCACCATGTTGGCCAGGATGGTCTCGATCTCTTGACCTCATGAGCTGCCTGCTTTGGCCTCCCAAAGTGCTAGGTTTACAGGCATGAGCCACTGCGCCTGGCCTTTTATCCTTCTTTGACCAATCATTTTCAGGTCTGTGAGGTCATAGTCAACAGTGAAATATCACAAGGCAAGTGAGCAACTTCCAGCTTCAAGAAACATACGGTTTCCAAATTTAGATGAATAGTGAAAATTTTCTAGAGTGAGCATTCTAGCAAATGAAGCTTTCTAATATAAACATGTATTATAACAATTTAAAGGTAAATAGGCCTTGAAGGATAATGATTTAAACAAACATCTAAGTATTATGGGAAGTTTTTGATCTGTTTTAGTAACACACTTAGAATCTCAACTTTACCATAACAACACATGGCATAAGAGTAATGGTTACTTTTTATGACAACTGCTCTATTAATACCCTCTGGCTGCTTCCTTTTCTTTCTAAGCAAATAAAAAAGAACTAATTCATTTGTTTGCATTTTCAAATCTCTTACTTCAGCCACTTTATGCAAAGTCTCTCAATGAGTACCATTGAATTTTAGGTGCTAAAATATTTTCAAGAGAAAAGAAATCAAGAAAACACGGAGGTAATTAACACAGAAAGAGAAAACCAAATACTGCATGTTCTCACTTATGAGAGAGATGAACATTGGGTACATGGGAACATAAATACAGAAATAACACACACTGGGGCCTGAAAAATTTCCTATTGGAAAGGGGGCAAGGACTGAAAAATTTTCTATGTGGTACCGTGTTCATTATTTGGGTGACGGGATCAACAGAAGGTTAAACCTCGGCATTATGCAGTATACTCTTGTGACACACCTGCACAGGTATCCTCTGAATCTAAAATTAAAAAATACATCAATAATAAATAAATAAATAAATAAATAAATAAATAAATAAGAACAAGTCAGAAATAACAAAATTAATTATATAATTTTTGTTGATGATAATGAATTTATGGTGAAGTCATGTAGTTAGTTTTACTTTATAATAAAATGATACTTTTTCTTCCTAAGAGTGGTAGAGATTTTCAGTTGCACTCGAGGGCTTATACCATTTGGGAATACTGACTTCCTTTGAAAAGCAGCCTTATGTGTTAATATACGAAATGGATATTTACAGATTCCTTGAGGGACTTCACCTAAGATTTTCCCGTAGGTATACAATAGTGACTAGATTTTTCTGCCTGTATAACACTTCACTTACATGGAATAAGTGGACAATTCGGATTAGTAAAGGTTTTAAATATTCATGGACTGATGAACGTGCCTGACCACATACCTAAGAAAAGAAGAAGAAAAAGAAAACACAGAAGTTTCTTAATTGAAGACAGTTGGATTGGATTTTCTTTTACTGAGATGAAGGAGGTGATGTTTGGAAGGCATGACATTTCTTCGGAGGGCAAGTGGCAATTGGGTTTTGTAAATGAAGTGGCTTATCTGTCAGCTTTGTTGTTTCTCTCTGTATCTACTGTCTAGAGAGCACAAATCCAGGACCTGCTAAAACAGCCTGCAGAGCACAGATGTCTCTGAGCCTAAGTTTTCAGGGGGTCCTCAGAGAGAGCTCATTGAACGGCATTCTTTTTGATAGAAGGTGAGTGCTGGGGTAATATGTGGGCAGGACATTTTGAGATGGAAGGAGAGGAAGAAAAAGTCTCTACTTCCCATGTCTGCATCCACATCTCTAGAGGTGGAGAGGAGTCTGTTTCTCGATTACAAGCAGGTCTGGGTGGGAGGTCAAAAGAAAGTTGAAATTTTGAACAATTTCCAAAGGTAAAAGGAAACAAAGTGAACTAAAGCTCAAGCTAAGGTCTCCAGTGCCAAGGACTTACAGAAGGTGTTATATGTAGAGTACAATGACTTTGGAAGGTGGCTGAGAATGGACTATAAAGAAATGGTTTCTGCAAACAGTTACCAGCAAGACGGACGAATAAATGTTAACACAGAGCAAGACACAAAGACTATGAGAACAAAATATTTGACCTAGCTATTATATGTTTTAAAAAAGAAAAAAAGCAACAGCCTCAGGGAAAGCGTCAATCTTTTTCGTGCAACTTTCAGTTGCACTTTTGTTCTTATATCTAGAAGAGTATCGAATATGAAAGATGGTACTTTGTTGTGTTTTGCTTACCTCAAAAATCAACATAAAAGTGTTTGAGAATTCCTTGTATAGCCTCACAACCTTTCTTTGCTTACTCGAGTTTTGCATCTTTGCAGGTGATCAAAGTGCTTGCTCACATGTGGGTGCTCTGTTCCATAGAAAGGTTCATCTCCTGTAATGCTACCCTGGCAACATCAATGTCCAGCCCACAGACACCTGTCACAGAAACTTGAGTCTTGCCTCTGGCCAGTCCTGAGGCATAAACAGCTTTATGAGCAATGACACTCCACAGAGAACTCACCCTTTGACATGACAAAGCAGGATATTTACTACTGCTTGGTAGACACATGTTTCCGCAAGGAAGGTCTATCATTTAAAAAATATCTTGCCACCTTTCCGTTTCCCTCCACCTGCTTTTAGAGTTTAAATCAAGTCCAGGAGCAATATAGTCTCAATACCTGAGGTTAAAAAGGGGCAGGATTTAATCATTGAAAACAATGTCTATTGGCTCATTCCTGCAGCTGGGCAGTGTTTTCTGAAACAATCTAAGCTGGACTGCTTCCAGCTCAAACTTTATCCTAAGAAAGAGACCCCCCAGCCTGAATAGAACACAAGAAGCCCCATGATGACCACAAGGATCTTTGTTTCTCTGCAGCTACTTTCCTTTTGCACCTGCTTTCTTTTGGGTTCTCTAATACTCCTTGCATACCCCCTAGGCCTTTGCTACACCCAGTGACTCCCATTCATCCTTTCGGTGACTGCTCAGCCAACCTAGACCAATTCACTCTGTTGGCCCACTCCCTCTTCTTCATCCACAGCATCCTGCATTTCAGATGCCTCTTGCTAATTTTCTTTTAATTCCATCTGCTTGCTCCATTTCAAATCCCTGTCTGCTCCGTCAGCCTCAAAGCTCCTTGAGTCTCATTTTGTTTAGTTATTTGTCATTTTTTGGAGTCAGACTGCCTAGAAGCATCTCTCCCACCATGGACTGTCCATGTGGCTCTGAGCCGTTACTTAATCTTTTATGCCTCAGTCTTCCATCTGTAAAATGGGGAGAGTCTGCCAATTGATTTGTTAACTGAGGATTCACTGGAATGATTCTGGAAAATTGCTCAACACCGTGGCCTACCGTGGATATCAACCAATGTAATCCCAGTTCTACAACCTGATATTGAGGGGTAGAGTGAAGAAATTAGTACGTAATTTTCATGGCTGTAATTAATAAACCACAAAAACATAAAAATGGTCTCTTAATTTCATAGGACTGATATACATCAATAGAACTGATCGAATTCTGAGGCCACCACAGTTCCAAAATAATGTAAGTCCATTTTATGTGTTATATTTATTATGTGATAGTAAATATATTATGTATAATATATTAATAATCTTAATACTTGCTATAAATTATACACATTATATTAAAATGTTAATGAAGAATTAAATTAATAATTTATATTATAAACTATAATAAGTTAATGTCCCTCTTTTTCCTTTTTTTTCTTTTTATCTTTAAAGAGACAGTGTCTTGCTCTGTTGTCCAGGCTGGAGTGCAGTGGTGCAATCAGCTCACTTGCACCACTGTCTCTCTTTTCAATAGTGAATAAAAATTCAATGAATAATGATAAAACCATTTCATGATTGGCCACATTTCCAATCAGTTGTTTCTATTATCAGCACTATTGCTCCATCTTCCAAACACAGCTCTTTTAAGAAATATTTTCTTTAAGCTTTAATGCTTGATGTGGTTTTTTTTAAACAGGTTTTTTGAAAAGTGTGAAACAAAAGGATTATATCTAATGATCATTTTCTACGTATCGGGACATAGAGTACATAGGTCATTTCCAGGCGCAGCCTGGAATCACAAACAAAATGATGACTTTCATAATTCAACTTATGAATGTATGAAACTGACACTGAACTGAATGTTAAAAGGGTGTGTAAAGAAGTGATAGCAATCTAGCAGGTTTAGCTGCCAGTAGTAGATCATAGATTTCAAAAAAAGGACATCTTCCCTAAAATAGGGTAAGTGGGTACTTAAGTTGTACTTTACAATGTATTTAGATTTTTGGAGTGTTAAATTCACATTGTCCACTTGCATATAATTTCATTGCAACCATTCAGTCAAGAATATTCTGAATATCCATTCAAAAACCCCCTAAATTATTTACTCATATGTGGCTGGACTGTTTTCCTCCAATAAAGAGTATCAAAAAACTATGAGGTTCTCAATACTCTGACAATAGAGATAAATCTATAAGGACCCTGACTTTTAAGGTATGCTGAAATTTACTTTCATCCTCTTGTGAATCAATACCATAAAGATGTAGGTATACAGAAAAAAAAATTCCTACATGGAAACAGGTCCAAAGAATGACTGCATATCTCTTCAGTGATATATAGGAACATTGATTTAATAGGTCCACCAATTTTGTTTTTAATTATTGAAATGAAGGTAATTTTCTTTGACTCACTAATATATGAATTAAGGCTTAGGCTATGAGAAGTCACACATTAACTTGTAGAAGTCTAATAAGTTGCAAATGGTTAGTGACAGGTAGGAAAATAAAATGACCTCAAAGTTATAGTTGTATTGCTCCTTGAAGCTTTAACTACTTTTGGATATAATTTACCCAAATGATTTCCGCATGTTTTCCCTCATTTTATGTAAATATCTGTATCTCAAAGGCTCATGTAAGTCAACTGTGTCATTTTGGTATGTGCCTGGTGTGAAGGTCAATATTAAGTGCCAACTTGATTGGATCGAAGGATGCAAAATACTGTTCCTGGGTGTGTCTGCAAAGGTGTTGCCAGAGGAGATTAACATTTGAGTCAGTGGACTGGGAGAGGAAAACCCACCCTCAGTGTGAGTGTGCACCATCCAATCGGCTGCCAGTGTGGCTAAAGGAAAGTAGGCAAAAGAAGCTGAGAGAAGCTGGCTTGCTGGGTCTTCTGGCTTTCATCTTTCTCCCATGCTGGATGCTTCCTGCCCTAAAACATCTGACTCCCTACTTTTGAGGCTTTTGGACCTGAACTGAGCCACTACCGGCTTGTCTCTTCCCCAGCTTGCAGACAGCCTATTGTGGAACTTCACCTTGTGATCATATGAGCCAATTCTTCCTAATAAACTCCTTTTCATATAGACATAGATCCTATTGGTTCTGTTTCCCTGGAGAACCCTGACTCATACCCCTTGTTAATGTGTTGGGTAAATATCTGGTATAAATTATTCATGTATTTCCACGATAGGTTTTCCTCTGTTTGAACTTGCTTTGGTAGTGGTGCAATGATCTCTAAAAAAGAGATGGTACCATATGGTTAAGCATATTCGTATTGTTCTTCTTACCTGTAGTTGTTGAGTGAACTTGGGTGTGTTGTTTAATTTTTCTAAACCACTCAGCTTCTTAGTTTCCAAAATGAAATTTTGATGGCACATTGCAATCCTGATCACCACTTCTATCAATGCAAGGAGACCAAGATTATAAGTCTAATCCAGTGGGGAACATGAAGTCCTTAGGTTCGATATATTGCATGCGAGTATTTTGTCCAACACCTAACATTTGTAATCTGAAAAAGGTCATTTGGCATCTCTCATTGTTTTAGAAATTATAAATATTTTCATAGTGCAAATGAAAGCACTTTGAAAATGATGTGGTGCAATCTGAAGTAAATGAATATAGAAATTACTACCATCACCTGGCACTGCCGGGAGGGAACCCTCCCATAGAGGGGAATGGTCTAGGACAGCTTGGTTTCATTGATAAAATGCATAGTGTGGAGTGACATGAAATTCACTGTAGCTTTCTACAAACATGCAAGCTTTCTTCTTTCCTAGGTGTCTCGTTCTCCTCTTTTCCTGCAGTCTGAACAACTAAGCAAAGTTTCCCTGTTTTGTTAAACGTTGTTGTGATTTTTGGATAAAACTTCATGAATCATCATTTACCTCTCTTACAGGAAAAGACTTGTACATGATTGTGTATGGATGCTCATGTATATATTATATGTAAAGTTTAAATATGGATATAAATATAAATATGCATATAAATATGTATGTCCGCATCCAGAACAGTATAGCAGATTGAATGATGAAAAACCTTGTCTTTAAATTAATATAAATTAAAATGTTGTTTGAATCATTTAAAATATTACATGGTTAAACATTGCTTTTTGTTTTTTTTTAAAATGTACTCTTTGCATTTTTAAAATTAATTTGCCGTCTGCATTTGAATTCTTTTTAACACCATGTAGTAAGGTGAGTGCTTCATAGGGAGTGGGCCAGTTGCACATGTTGTAAGAAGCACAAAAATGAAAAAGATAAATCCCTGGCTCAGTAAGCTTACATCATAGAGCCTAAGATTTTACAAGTTTTTGTTCTTCAATTACATTACGCATTACAGTTGTCTTAAAACTTCTAAAGCATTGAAACCGCAACATTTACTTTTAAAAATCACGTAAGGCTGGGTGTGGTGGCTCACGCCTGTAATCCCAGCACTTTGGGAGGCCAAGGTGAGTGGATCACCTGAGGTCAGGAGTTCAAGACCAGCCCGGCCAAGATGGAGAAACCCCATCTCTACTAAAAATACAAAACAATTAGCCAGGCTGTGGTGGTGGACACCTATAATACCAGCTACTCAGGAGGCTGAGGCAGAGAATTGCTTGAACCCAGGAGATGGAGATTGCAGTGAGCTGAGATCGCGCTACTGCACTCCAGCCTGGGCAACAGAGCGAGATTCCATCTCAAAATAAGTAAGTAAGTAAGTAAATAAATAAATAAATAAAATATAATAAATATTTACTTTCAGTTTATTCTAAGGGGTCAATAATACAGATTTCTTTGATGTGTTTTTTTCCCTAAGAAGAACAAAATAAAGGCTGTACTTACTAGATTTTAAGGGTCATCCTGTTTAGATGCATTTTACAATAATAGTTTCCATGGACTAAGAAAGATAAGAATATTTTCTATTTTTAATTTTTCTTTTACCTATCCTGCAATCAATTTATCTTATAGAATTACTGACTTGTCTATAGTAAAATATAGAAGCAGTGATTACTTTTGGACTTTATTGTTCAGTATTTTATGGTGAGTTTACCGAGTGAATGTAGTTAAATGCTGTTATGGAGACATTATACTTTAACCAAAGTGGTTTAGTTGGTTTCATATATCATGTAGTGCTATTGCTCTAAATTCTGTTTGAATCTGGAGTTTGCTTATGAAGCCAAAAGAAATTCATACTTTATGGAACTCACCCAAGGACATGATAAAAATGAAGAATCGGTCAAGAAAGCAGTATAGCTTTGATGTACTTCATCTCTGAGTCATTCTAATTGGCTTCTGGTTTCTATCAGTGACCAACCGGTGCTTAAATAAGTGGTGAAAACATTGCCTTCACCTCCGAGGCTGGCGAAATGATGGCTCATTGGTTCCATGATAATCTGTTATAGACCTTCTGCCTGAAAGTTTATTACCCTTGTGTTGGCCTTCAGCAGAAACATGATTAGTTTTCAAACCCTTGTTTACTAAACTCAGTCACTCTATGCAGCTTTCTCTAGTGGAGTCGGTAATATACTTTATAAATGGATTTCAGATATCTAAATAGAAATAGCCATTTAACTCCTTGAGAACAAATTCAAAGTAAGAAAAAAGAATAGTCCTTAATTTACTAATGAATGATCACACATAAGTGTTATTAGAGAAACCACTTAACTGATCTTTATTGAATAAGGCTAGGGTGTGTCCTGCAGAGGGGAGAAACAGGAAGTGTGTCAGGCACATGGGAGAAACAGGAAGTATGTCCATAACAGTGGAAAAACAGGAAGTGTGGCCTCTTCAGGGAAGAAAGAGGAAGTGTTTCCTGCACAAGAGACACACAAGAAGTGTGTCCTGCACAGGGGATAAACAGGAAGTGTGTCCAGCACAGGGGAGGAAGAGAAAGTGTGTGCTGCATAGGGGAGAAACCACAAGTGTGTTACCCACAGGGGCTACAAAGAAAGTGTGTTCTGCCTAGGGGAGAAACAAGAAGTATGTCCTTAAAAGGGAAGAAACCCGAAGTGTGTCCTGCAGATAGGAGGAACAAAAATTGTATTCCTCTTAGGGCTCAGGGAAGACAGAGGAAATGAGTTCTTACCAGGGGAGAAACAGGAAATATTCAAAGAATATTTATATATATTTAATTTATATATCTTTGGGTTTGTTTACATATAGCTGTATATGTGTGTGTTTGTATGCACATATATTTATTTAAAATAGGCTTGTCTACAAAGAAAATGAACATGTTATCAATATATTATAAAATCACACATACACACATATACACATCTTTCTGAGAAAAATTGAAGACAGTAATTTCACCACTTTTTAGTAGAACTTACAATAAACTTTCAATGGAGATGCTTTTTTAAGAAAAACATTTAACAATTTTTTAAAAACTTTTTTTCAAGAAGCTTTTTTAAAAAACGTTTTTTTTAACTTTAAAGCATTTGATCCATAAATGTGAAGTTCAAAGGGCTGTCATCACCAGTGTTATTATTGTAAAAATGTGGCCCCCTTTTCTTTTTTTCTCATTTTTTTACCTTTGTTATTGGGTTTGAGGTAGGAAACACACTTTTTAATGGAGGTGGACAGAGAATAACATTTGAAGTGTCATACGTGACTTAACACACACAGATTGGTTTCAGGAATATTGATGGCTGTTTGTCCCAACATATGTCTTCAAATGCCTTTTCTCTCCATGCAGATGACAGAGTTTTCCAGTTCTTGTAGTTGAAGCCCATCTGTTGCTGGCTGTGGAATCTAATGTGTCTTGGGCTTCCTAGGGTTTGTCTTATTTAGCTGTGTTAGGACAATGGAGACAAGTCTCCAGGTTGCCCATGAGTCCCTTTATACATTATTCAAAAAGGTTTGATGATAGAATAAATAGCTGTAGTACTAATTCAGGGCTCTCTACAAACCCACTATAAATCTTTTCCTATTCAAGAAACCAACCATTTATCGCAATAATTAAGTAAATAAACTCTCCTTTTCTGAGAACTCCCATATATACACGTTGAATAAATTTGCATGCCTTTACTCCTATTAAAAATAAAAATAAATAAAAAATAAATTCTCCTTTTAAGGCGTGTGTGTGTGTGTGAGTCTCTTCTGAAGGAACCTACATTTTTGCCTTCCCAAATGTGTCTGAGTCTTCATTTTCCCCCTTTATTATACACGTATCAATAAAACTTTTTTCTTTCTTGTATCTGAACCATTTTGAAAAGTCGAACCCTCCTTTCCTACAGTATTTCATTAGCCATTTGCAAATTGAGCAGCTGAGAGAATAATGGACACTTAGATGAGGTTCAACATGGCTTCCCCAAGGAGCTCTGACCCTAGACCAAGTGAAGTAGACCTATTTTACCGTTAAGTTAAAAGAGTTAGACACCTAATCAGAACAAATGAAACTACAAAAAAGAAATCTTCTTCTTCTTATTATTTGTTACCAGAATTGTACATTCCATTTTGTTTTAGTTAGATAGTTCATTGCATCAATGCCTGCTGTGTTGGTTAATTTTCAGATCTGTGTTGATGTGAGCTCTGTGTTACCATGAACCCAAATATCAGAAATCCAAAGGTGTTCTTATGTTAACATTTACTATTAGACACATGATGAAAGCACTTTTTAAATTACTTACTTATGCCTTACAAAGATCTTTAAGTTTTCTCTTGCTAATTTTAAAGACTTGAAAGGGCTTTTTATAAACTGCTTCTAGAAATAACTGAAATAATTCCAAAAGGGCTAGTGGGCTAGCTAACTTTTGAGGATTTTGGGGGAAAGAAGTTATGAAAGGAAGAAATGTAAACACCAGAAGTCTAGAGTGGTAATTTCAAGGAGAGACATACCCAAAGTTGTATATATCACAATCTTCAGAATGTACTAAAACAAGACCTTGTATTTATGTTTGTGTTTTCTGTTTATTCTTAATAACACTCAGGTTAGGCAGGAATGTTAGGCTGTCTGTTATTGTATCTATGGAGCCCATATTTATAACTTCTTACCTGCAAGACATTTCAATCCATTTCATTGCTATACTCTGCACCTGAGAAAAAAGGGTTCCATGATTTTCTCTTTAGAATGTTTCATATTTTAAACACACATACATACATCATTGTTTTATTTGTTTCTTTGTTTTGTTTTCTGTGAACAGTGATTTTGAAATAAGAACACTTTATTTTCAGCCACATAAATCTACATTATTAAATATTTGTTTACAGCGTTTCCAGTTAACAGCTATTCATAGCTCACCATCCGTGGATGTGAAGGGCATTTACAAACACTAGATGATTTGCTGACTTTGGGAGAACACACTACTAACCAACTTGAATAATTGTTTTAGAACTAGACTGTCCTATATGGCATCCAACAGTCACAGGTGACTATTCTACCATGAAATAAAATTAAATCAAATTTAAAACTCTAGTTTCTCAGTCACACTATCTGTATTTCAAGGGATCAACAGTCACATTTGGACAACGGCTACTATTTTGTAAAGCTAATCCCTGCTCTATTAGTTTCCTGAACCTGCCATAACAAATGACCTCAAACAGTGTGGTTTAAACAAGATTCTTTCTTTCTCTCTCACAGTTCTGTAGGCCAGAAATTAAAGATCAAGGTCACAGCATGATTGGTTCCTTTTGAAAGCTTGAAGGGAGAAACTGTTCTGTGCCTCCCTCTCAATTTATGGTGATGGCTAGTGGTTCTTGGCATTCCTTGGCTTGTGGCCGGATCTCTCCTATATCTGCCTCCATCATCGCATGGTGTACTTACTGAGTGTCTCTATATCCAATTTCTTCTTTTCTCATAAAGACACCAGTCATTCAATGCCAGCCCACTTTAATCCAGTATGAACTCACTTTAACTTGACTACATCTGCAAAGCTGCTATGTATTAGTCCATTCTCACATTGCTATAAACTAATACTTGAGACTGGGTAATTTAAACAGAAGACGTTGAATTGTCTCAGGGTTCTGCAGGCTGTACAGGAAGCATGGCATTATCTCCTTCTGGCGAGGCCTCAGGGAGCTTTTATTTATGGAGGAAGGCAAAAGTGAGAGCAGGCGTCTCGCACGGCATGAGCAGGACAAAGAGAGAGAGATAAGGGAGGTGCCACACGCTTCTAAATAACCAGGTCCCATGAAAACTCACTCACTATAGAGTACCGGTGTCGGGGGGATTGGTGTTAAGCCATTCATGAGAAATCTGCCCCCATGATCCAATCACTTCCCATCAGGCCCTATTTCCAACACTGGGGATTACAATTCAACATGAGATATGGGCAGGGACACAGAGTGAAACCATATCACTCTGATTTCAAATAAGGTCACTTTCTGAATTATTGCATGTTAGTGATGGCAGCGGTGGCCCACCTGGAGCGGCCGCTAGAAAGATGCTGACTGTAGCAGGGGTGGCATCGCCAGGGCTGTATGCTCCACTGAGCTGGTAGAAGCCAGGAACAAGTGGGAGCCCTGCCTCCCTCCGAGTTGGTGGGGTGGGAGAGCCACCCTCCTGGGCGCAGCTGCAGCCGCCTCCTTGCAGCTGTGGACCTGATCATCCTTGCACTGTCAGAGGCCCAGGAAGTCTCCTGTACCCTCGCAGGCTCAGAAGTGCCTGCTCCCACTGCTCGGCCTCTCCCCACTCCTGGAATCCACTCTGATTTCGGAGCAAAGTTGAGGCTGAGCCTGGGCACTGTCACAACCCGGCCAGGTGTGTGCATGCTCAGGGCACTGCTGACATGCCAGCCCCTTGCTGCTTCAGCCCGTTCTGAACTTTGGGCACAGATGAGCATGAGAGGGAGGCCAAGGAAGGGGCTGAGGGTGGCTCAGTGTGGCCCTGCAGGTGCCCCTCGGCATGAACTACCTGGGCACCAGGGACAACATGATTGGTAGTGGCCGGACACAGACAGGCCCCTGGGTGGAAAGGGGCGGGTCCTCAGTGAAGCCCCACCTTCAAGCCAGAGACAGCCTGAAGCATGGGGTCCAGGCTGTCAGTTCCAGGTAGAGTTTGTGGACTGGAGTGAGTTCCAGGTGCAGTGCTTTTTCTGGGCCCACCCATGGCCATCCATTGACCAATCAGCATGCACTTTCTCCCTTCTGAGCTCACAAAAACCCCAGACTCAGCCAGACTTGAAGAGACACGGAGACTAGCAGCTGTGGGAAGGAGCTGCCCACCGTGAGTCTCCTCTCCACTGAGAGCTGGACACTCATCAGGACAACTTGCCTGTGGAAAGGAGCTACTCGCTCGGGTCACCTGAGAGCCGTTCTGTCACTCAATGAGGTTCCTCTCTGCCTTGCTCATGTTCATGTACCTCATTCTTCCTGGATGCAGGACAGGAACTCAGGATGTGCCAAATGGTGGGACTGAAAGAGCTGTAACACAAACAGGACTGAAACACGCCCCACTGTTTGCCACATTGTGGGTGACGAGAAAGAGAGAACTGCAGCTCTTCAGGGAGCCCAGACCTAGGGGTTCCCCGATCCAGGGCTGTGACACTTTCTTTGGGGCTCTGTGGTTCCTGGCACCTCCAAGCTTCTGGGAACCACCACTTTCCCCTTATCCTCATCTAGATGTGGGTGCCCACAGTGGAAGCCTCGTACAGTACATCTGGTCTAGCTGCAGCCTCGCATGGAGCCAGCACCTGTACTGGCACCTGGAACTTCCCATCCTGGTGTGGCTAGCTGTGTGCAGTGGCTGGAACCCGTGCTTGCTCACCCACACACCCCTTGCCACTCTGCTCCTGGCTTGTTCTTGGCAGGTGTGGGATCCAGGCTGGTAGCGCCAACTGAGCACAGCCTGCTGGGCCGAGTGGGCGGAATGAGGCCAGTGGGTGTGAGCATCTCAGGCAGAAGGCATCATTGGCCACAGAGATTTCCGGCTGGTGAAGCAACACCCCAAAGATCCTGTGACATTAGAACTGGAACATAGATTTCTGGGAAACCCAGTTCAACCCCTAACAACATTTCTGAGTCTTTTCTTTCCTGACTGCTCCTGGGGAATATACAGCTTCATTTGGCCCTATGCTTTCACCCTAGGAAATGAGTCCAACACCCATTGCTTAGCATATGGAGAAAAAAAAGTGTTTTTAAATTGGAGAGTGAGCATAAATTTGTGATTGTGGAATTCAAGGAATTGGGACAAGGTGAAGCAGATATTCAGCTTCTCCCTTCAGCTCTCCTTCTCTACATGAAAGCTAGAAGCATTTCACACCTATGCTTATGCCACGAAATAAATATCTGGCCATGTCCTCCGGAGATGCAAGTATTATTGGGCTTTCCATTCAGCAACGTAATTGTGGGCATTAAGGTGACTTTTCCCCCAGCCAAGCCTATGCCTGATTACAATTTGAAAGAGGATGGATTCAGTTGAAACAGACATAAAATTCAAGTAACTGTTCTGAAGTACCATTTGATAGCTTTAGATGGCGATGGGATGCTTTAATCAAAGATGCCACTTTGAATTGTGAGGCTAAGATGCAGGGAATAACTTTTACAACAGTAATTGCAGGCTCTCTAGAGTCTGATTGAGATACTAAAGAGAAAAGTCATGGAGAAGTGGCATTTTTATCAGCATCAACGAAATGCTAAAGAATCTATGGCTGTTTATCAGAGTTCCTGACTTATTTGGTGGAATGCAAGTGGGAAAAAGACACCTTGCTGGACATGTAAGATCTATACAGCGAAGCGAGTTCGGGCTTGACCAAAAAGAAGATGTTATTCCTAGACTACAGGATGCAGAAAGTCTGGGTGGCCAAATAGGGACCAGATAACAACTTAGGCTTCTGAAATTCAAATTCACAGTCAACTGAATCTGTTGACACAATATCCTTTTCAGGTTCATTCTCTGTGTTAGCTTTCTACAGCTGCTATAACACAGTACCATAGACTGGGTGTCTATAAAAAATTATTATTGTATAATAAATTAGACAGTTGATTGCATCAATATCTGCTGTCTTATAATAATTTATTATCTGTTTATCATAATTTATTATAATAACATAATAAATGTTATAATAAATATTACATTTATTATATGTGTATATAATAAATGTTATGTGTATATAAGAAATGTTATATGTGTGTATAATAAATGTTATAATAAGTATTAAAGTAATTATATAATAATAATTACTTTAAGTAATTATTAAAGTAATTCTATAATAATAATTACTTTAAGTAAGTCTTTAAGTCTTAAAATAATTATATAATAATAAATCAGTTCATTGCATTAATGCCTGCTCTTATAATAATAATTTATTTGTTACTATAAGTCCATAGTAATAATTTATTATTAATATAATGTTTATTATAACATTTGTCATAAAATAAATTATATAATAATAAGTTATATGATAAATTCATATATTTATGATAGTAAATTATTATATAATAAATTAGTTCATTGCATCAATGGCTGCTTCTTATATTAATAATTTACTTAGTAATATCTGTCTATAATAACCACTTAGTATTAATATAATACATTATTATAATAATAAATATTATAGGTGTCTTAAAATAAATTATTATATAAGTTATTATATATAAATTAGATATTAATAGTTCATTGCATTGAAGCCTGCTGTCCTATAATAATAATTATTACTTATTTATTATTATGTCTATAATAATAATTTATTATTAATATGACATTTATTATATTTGTCTTTAAATAATTAATATATAATAAAACTATCATATAATAAAGATATAAATTTATAATAAATTATATAATAAATCAGTTCATTGCATCAATGCTTGCTTTCTCATAATAATTTACTTAGTATTATCTGTCTATAATAATAGCTTATTAATGTAATAAATTATTATAATCAATATTATATTTATTATATTTGTCTTAAAATAAATTATTATTATTTAATAATACATTATTACATAATAAATTAGTTCATTCCATCCATGCCTGCTGTCTTATAATATTTATTATCAGGCATATAATAATTTATTAATTTGATAAATTATTAGATGTATTATAAATGTATTATATTTGTGTTAAGTTCTGGTTATGTAATAATAAATTGTTATATAATAAATTAGATAGTTCATTATATCAGTGCCTGTTAATAATGGACACTTCTATTAATGGGGTGTCTTATAATAATAATATTGTTTGTTTATTATAATATATTTATGACAACAATTTATTAGAAGATACCAAGTCTGTCCCACACTTCTGGACACTAGACATCTGAAATCAGCGTGTCAACCGGGCATATCCTCTCTGTTCAAAACTTTGCAGAGCGTCCTTTCTTGCCTCTTCTGGGCAGATACTGGTGGTCATTAGTCTTTGGCATTGCTTGGCTTGTGGCTGCCTCAGTCCCATCTCTGGCTCCATCTTTATATGGACTTCCCCTGTGTCTCTTCTTATAAGGACATCACGAATAGTGAATTAGAGGCCCACCTGACTCTAGTGTGACCAAATCTGAACTAATTACATTTGCAAAGACCCTATTTCCAAAGGAGGTCACATTCTGAGGTACTAGGGGATAGGACTTCAACATATCATTTTTGGGACAATAATTTGACACAACATTCTCTATATAAAACAATCTGACACCACTTTTATTAACCGTGAAGCTGTGAACTCCAATGTGACTATTCTGGCATTCCCAAATACTGAAGCCCATGTTTACTACTCTGTTCTCAGACAAGCCCATATAACTTAATATCCAATTTGTTCTTTGATATCAAATTCAGATTTCTTTTTTTTCCTTTTTTCTTTTTCTTTTTTTTTTTGAGACAGAGTTTTGCTCTTGTTGCCCTGGCTGGAGTGCAATGGCTTGATCTCAGCTCACCACAACCTCCGCCTCCTGCGTTCAAGCGATTCTCCTGTGTCAGCCTCCCAAGTAGTTGGGATTACAGGCATGCGCCACCTTGCCCGGCCAATTTTGTATTTTTAGTAGAGATGGGGTTTCTCCATGTTGGTCAGGCTGGTCTCGAACTCCCGACATCAGGTGATCTGCCCACCTCGGCCTCCCAAAGTGCTGGGATTACAGGCGTGAGCCACCGGGCCCAGACCAGATTTCTTTTTTGTTAACTTTTGTTTTAGATTCATGGGTACTTGTGCAGGTTTGATGCATATTTCTTTTAAAACAAAGAAATATTTTATAAGGGTTCTTACTTCCCTAAATTCTGCAAAATTCTTAGTCTTTAACCATATTTTAACAACCACTCATATAAGCCACTCTTCTCTGTTGCAGGAAATGCAATAAAATACCCTTCGCTGAGTGATTCGTTGCTCCCAGGAAAGTTTGGGTGTTTGCTTTCTCTTTTCATTCACATGCAGTTTTATTTATTAAGGACCAGAGCTGTGCTTTTGAAGTGCAGTGGAAACTCTGCTATGGCCTGAACTTTTCTTTTCCCCCAAGATGCACATGTGATACCTAATCCCCAATGTATTAGTATTAGGAGGTGGGGTCTTTGGGAGGTGATGGGATCATGAGGGTGGAGCCCTCATTAATGAGATTAGTTCCCGTGAGTGGAAACCGCCCCCGCCCCACCACACAAACACAAATTGTTTTTCCTCTGCTCTCACACCACAACAATCAACACAGAAGATATCTGTGACCAAATGTGTGGGGGCTTCTCCCCACACCCCAAGCAAGCAAGCCAGCAAGCCAGCAAGCCATTGTGCAGCACATGCCAGCTGGGTGTCTCCCAATTCAGTTCTGATGCTCTCTACATGGCGACAGCATCAGATCCCACAGACTGAGGGCTCAGTCCCACAAGACTGCACCCTCTTTCCAGGAGTCACAAGTCTGGGCCATCAGAACTTCTGACGGTCAGCTTCAAGTTGGGTTCCCATGACTCCCTATGTAGATTGGTTTGATTTGCTGGAGTATCTCACAGAACTCTAAAAAACAAGTATACCAGTTTATTATAAAGGATATTACCAGCGACACAGGTGAAGAGATGCATAGAGGAAGATATGGGGGAAGGAGCACGGAGCTTCCATGCCCTCCTGGGTTGCACCGCCCTCCTGGAAACTCCTTGCGTTCAGCTATCCAGAAGCTCTCCAAACTCAGTCTTTTTGGGTTTTTATGGGGACTTCATTGGTTAGGCATGATTGACAACCATGTAGGAATGTGATTGGCCAAAAGGGTTATGACTTGACACTAATAGACTGAGTGGGGGAACCCAGCAACGTCTGTCTGTTCCGGTTCTTCTTGCTGTGTCTCTACAGCATTCCCTCTTCTTGGGTGCGCAGCAGGACCCCTTCTGAAATGAGGGTCTTTTGACCCACAGTCAGAAATCCAGAGAAGGGCCTCGTGCTGCGGCTCATGCTCTTCATCCCAGCATTTTGGGAGATGGAAGTGAGCAGATCACTGTAGCCTTGAGTTTGAGACCAGCCTGAGCAAGACGGCAAAACCCTGTCACTACGAAAATTACAAAAATTAGCTGGGAATGGTGGTGCATGCCTGTAGTCCCAACTACTTGGGAGGCTGAGGTAGGAGGATTGCTTGAGCCCAGGAGGTGGAGGCTGCAGTGAGCCATGATTGTGCCAATGCACTCCAGCCTGGGCTACAGAATGAAACTGTGTCTTAAAAGGAAAAAAAAATAAAAGAAAAAAGAAAGAAAAGTCAAGAAAAGAAACCCAAGGTAAAAAGAGTGTCCTGCCTTGGGTTGGTGAAAGTAAGGCAGGAGAAGGTCAGGGAGAGAGATTCTGTCTTCTGAGACTTAAAGCGCCCCAACATTATAACATAGGCTATGGGAGCTATGAGTCAAGAACCATAAACAAAAACCTATTGCGTATATGAGAGCACAGTGCTCCTTGAGGAGGAAAAGAGAACACAGTTCGTTGTTTTCAGTGTGTGAGGACACAGCCAGAAAATGTCATCTAAATCAAGAAGCAAATCCTCCCCAGACACTGAACCTGCCACGCCTTGAGCTTGAACTTCCAGCTTCCAGAACTGCCAGCAATAAATGTCTGTTGTTTAGAAGCAGCTCAATCTGTGCTATTTTGTGATAGCAGCTGGAATGGACTGAGACATTCTTGGTGGGAAAATTCTCAAATGCAGAAGATGCTAATATCGCTTTCTGCTGCTGTTCTGTTCTGAGTGATGAGTCCAGGCTCAACCTGGCTTCTTCAGCAGGAGTGCCGCCTAGACATTGGGTTGCCTTTAGTTGCTTCCTCAAAGCATCTGGTCATAGATCTGTGTAAAGACAAGAGTCCTGGTCTTGAATCGGTGCATGATGCAGTCAGCATGAGAGTGAATACATTGCCCCTCTGCAGAACTGCAGCACGTCTGAAGCTGACTCTTACCCTTGATTCTAGTCTGACAAGTATTTATTGTGCAGCTGACAAATACCTAATTCTGTGCTAACCACAATGAAATACACCTACATTTATGTTCTGAACTGTGTTATCAAGGAGTTTACATCTTCGGAGACAGGAGTGGAGAAGAAACAGCATTGTGTTCCAATAGAATCAGAAGATTTCACATCCAGACGCTGTTATTACCTGGGGAGGGATTGCGGGCAGGTTCTTTAACCCAGAATACTCTTCTATGTATATTATGATTCTGAGGGCTTTCCTAAGCAAAACATTCTATGAATTCACAATGAAATCCATGAATAGTGAGGCCGGGATGTATAAATTGGTCTTCCGTGGAGTATAATCAAGTGTAAAAATATGTCTGCAACAGACAATAGGGATCCCTGCCTGTGCTTGAAGTACCCCTGCTGACTGGAGGTAGCCACGTGCTGCCTGTGTTGCAATCTACATTTTCAGGAGAGAATATATCTGCTTTGATATGATGGGTTAGTAAGAACGGTGGGTGAGGCACTGCAAACTGACGATTCTTCTGCCTATGTTTTGTATATCACCCTGGATTTTTGAGCTCAGTCTATAAAGGAAGTTTGCTACTGATCTCGTCTGAGCCAAGGTAGGGATGGACTTTCCCAGTAGCTCAGTTATGAATTCCTTCTACGTATTTCAGGACGTGTCTGTCCTGTGTCAACATGATAAGGCCTTAATTCAAAAGAGCTGCCTATCAAAAGATGAACCACAGAGGTGAGCACATTCCCTTCATCCCATATTTCAGAGTGTATTTGTAGACTGCGGGTGAAAATTGGCTACCAGCGTGTGAGTTTATTATTTAGTTCTTGGACCCTGGTGAATTCAAACTTGGCGGGAACACCAGCAGTGTTGAAAGGAGGAACAGTGACAGCCTTCAAGCAGCAATTCTTGTGTTCCTTTGATCTTGTCTGCTTCATACCTGCATATTTATTCCAGCTTGATGATTCAAGAAATATAAGTATCTACATTCCAGGAATAGATTTCTTCATAAACTCTATTGTGTGGGACCTGCAGCCAAGTCGTGGGAGTTTGAACTGGAGCAGTCAGCAAAAAACACAATGATGTTGGAAATTAAAGGTGAGGAAATTTCTTTACATGAAATGTGAAGACCATGAAAGGTGTTACAAATATGGATTTGATGAGCTTCAAACCTACAAATATAAGAAGAAAGATCAAGGATGATACAGGAAACATATAAAGTGGTAGCTATATGCAAATCTAAAACAATCAAAATAATATGAAGGAAAGTAGAATTAAGCATTAGGAATATAAACTAGAGGGTGGATATCAACATGAGATGGCTATAAACCTATCATTAATTAATTATGGAGAAAATGAAGTTGTTCCTTTGATATCTTATATGCAAAGCTAGTGAACTGCTTCCCGGGAACATTTAAATCAGGTTTTCTCGACCTTGGCACTACTGAATTTTGGGAGGCATACTGCTTCGCAGTAGGGGCCGTCCTGTGAAGAGTGTTTTTCAGCATCTCTGGCACTTATCCACTAGATGCCAGTAGCAGCCTCCAAGTTGTAACAACCAAAAGTGTCTTTAGACATTGCCCTGTTCCCCTGTGGCATAATCTCCAATATGAATGAGAATCACTGCTTTAGCTGTTTTCTGAGATTCAGCATGTTTGAATATACAGAAAGAAAGCGAATTTAGTGCCCCCAGTGATGAAGTGACCACAGTCAGGGAGACCATGGGGGCAGGAAGTAATTCATCAACTAATTTTTCAGTGTAGACAAAATGGGTCGATTTGGGGAAAAGGGATGCCTGCTTAAAAAACATGCATCCACAATAAAGAGAAAAAATATGGTCTATAACTTTTAAGACACTGATTTATACTCCACTTGGATATCAGAACACTGTAGGGTTAAACCTCTCTTATTCATTTTGGATTTAAAAGCACTTTATTTGTAAACAGACTTCCAGAATTTAATCTGATTTCTATCCACTTCTGCCTACAAATCTGAGGAGTGAGAAGACTTTTTCTGGGGATGATGTTTATTAGACCATGATAAGGAGAGCAAATGGCTGTGATTAATGTAGGGTCAACAGTTAGCTCTGGAAAGAATGGTCTTGGACGTAAATATTCCAACCACAAATAATACTTGCTTCATTGTCATAATATTGAGATATTAATTTTCTCTTCTTTGAGCATGCTTGAGCATGCTTTTTTTTTTTTTTTTTTTATATAAGCAGGCATCCCTTTTCCCCAAATTGACTCATTTTGTCTACACTGGAACATTCATTGATGAATTACTTCCTGCCCCCATGGTCTCACAATTCAAATTTCTGCGCTTTGGCTTATGATGAGAAGTAAGAGTTTTCACTTGTCCATCTGAGAAGTCACGTCTCTTCTTGCCATTCTGATTTATGAAAATCCCCAACATGCAGAAGACTAAACTGGCTGGGAGATTTCTTACTATGTGCTGTGTGTAAACTGAGGCTGCAGGTATTTGAGCATAAGGCCACTCTGTTCATTTTATTGTATTTATCAGCCTTCCCGAGCTCCTAATTGTCACGGTGGAAGCCCAGTGGTCATTTCGCAGGAGGAAGGAAAGCATTTTATGGAGAGGAATAATGAGTTTTAAGATCTGAACCGAGTGACCTGCTCAACTCGAGACTGGAGGAAGGTCAGACACACTTTCTTCTTATTTAGCTTCTCTGATCAGTGAGGCCGACAGGTCACTTGTGAACTGTGGCTCTTACCTGGTTGCTGTGGCTTGGCCATGTCAGCAGGTTATGGGGGCAGTTAACTATAATCAGCATCACTTGTCTTCGATAACCACTTAAGAGACTTTGAGTTTTACTTTCTGGTACACAGCCAGAAACTTAATTAATCTTTTAACTGAAAGCATTATAATAAAATTAAGCAATAAATGTGTCACAAATGACTTTGTAAGTTAAAAACTAAGAGGTTCTTGAAAACTTTATGAAAAGGAAGATGGACAAAAGTGGGAGATGCAGATACGTATCTGAACCCTTAAATGTAGGTGATGAGGGCAGAGTCATGAAAAATAGGGAGGTTTGAGTAAAATATAAGAGACTGTAATAATATAAGTATATTATAGTCAAATGTAATACAGCACAATAGCATAATATAACATAATACCATATGTAATAATATAGTATAATATGATATAATGTAAATTCAACTATATTATTAAAAGCTGATATCTTGACAGGCAATTATCTACGTACTAAAGGTAAAAGAATAAACTAGAAAGACAAAAATCTCATCACACATCATTAGTATAATACAGTATATAGTATATATTTGATAATATAATATATTATATATTATAATATATAATCTATAGTCTAATATAACATAATATATAGCATATATAGCATATACTGTACTATATTATTATAGTATATGCTATATATACCATGCTATGGCAAAACCCTGTCCTCACAAAAATGATATGCTGTATTATAATATATAGTATTATATATTATGCTATATATGCCATACAGTATATATAGCATATACTACATAATATATTATTATTTAGTAATAATATGGTCATGCTTGCAATCCCAGCACTTTGGAAGGCAGAGGCTAGAGATATATATACACACTATATAATATATATACTCTGTTATATAGTATATATATAATATGATAGTATATGTAATATATATTATATATACTATAATATGTTATTATTTAGTATATGCTATGTATATCATATTATAATAATATAGTATAATATAGTATAAATTTGACTATATTGTTAAATGTTAATATTTTGACAGGCAATTATACAGGCACTAAAAGACAAAAATCTCATCACTCAACATTAACTTCTGAATTTCCTAAGAAAGAATAAAAGTAGATATATTAAATGATTGACTACCATATGCTAGAAGGTGATAAATGCACAAAAGAGAAAAAGCAAAGAAGGATAAAAGGATTTTGGAGTGCAGAAGAGCATAGAATTTTGTAACATGAAATAATGTCCTCTGCAATTCTTTATGTCTCTAGGAGATTTTTTGAATTGTTTGCTTGAAATGTGTTTGTTTGTTTGTGAGCAGTTCTTGTTGATCTTGCTGATGTTTGCATGTACTAGATCTGCACTATATACAAGAGATGCAGAGATGAATGGACATCTATACTTTTGGCTTTTACAGATGAAGTGTATTTTAGCTGTTCTATTAGGCGACATCTTGCTACTTTTTCTTTTTTTTTGAGTCAGGGTCTCTCTCTGTTGCTCAGGCTGGAGTGCAGTGTCATGATAGCTCACTGTACCCTCAAACTTCCAGGCTCAAGCAATCCTCCAATTTCAGTTAATTTTTAAATATATATATATATATATATATAAAAAATTATTATTATTTTTGTAGCGATGGGATCTCATTTTGTAGTCCAGGCTGGTCTCGAACTCTTGGCTTCAAGCAATTCTCTAGCCTCTGCCTCCTAAAGTGCTGGGATTACAAGCGTGAGCCACTGCACCTGGCCCTCTGGCTGCTTTTAATGCTAATAATGATATACAAGAGAGTATTCTGAACAAGATGGCACAGCAGTATAAGCACTGACTTACTCCCCACCACCACACAAGACACAAAGCAAGACTAATAAAATGTAGAAGATTCCATTAAGAAGACTTAGCCAGAATAGAAAAATAT
>NW_012101098.1:2087854-2089128 GCF_000951045.1 Mandrillus leucophaeus | reverse complement strand
AACCACAAATAATACTTGCTTCATTGTCATAATATTGAGATATTAATTTTCTCTTCTTTGAGCATGCTTGAGCATGCTTTTTTTTTTTTTTTTTTTATATAAGCAGGCATCCCTTTTCCCCAAATTGACTCATTTTGTCTACACTGGAACATTCATTGATGAATTACTTCCTGCCCCCATGGTCTCACAATTCAAATTTCTGCGCTTTGGCTTATGATGAGAAGTAAGAGTTTTCACTTGTCCATCTGAGAAGTCACGTCTCTTCTTGCCATTCTGATTTATGAAAATCCCCAACATGCAGAAGACTAAACTGGCTGGGAGATTTCTTACTATGTGCTGTGTGTAAACTGAGGCTGCAGGTATTTGAGCATAAGGCCACTCTGTTCATTTTATTGTATTTATCAGCCTTCCCGAGCTCCTAATTGTCACGGTGGAAGCCCAGTGGTCATTTCGCAGGAGGAAGGAAAGCATTTTATGGAGAGGAATAATGAGTTTTAAGATCTGAACCGAGTGACCTGCTCAACTCGAGACTGGAGGAAGGTCAGACACACTTTCTTCTTATTTAGCTTCTCTGATCAGTGAGGCCGACAGGTCACTTGTGAACTGTGGCTCTTACCTGGTTGCTGTGGCTTGGCCATGTCAGCAGGTTATGGGGGCAGTTAACTATAATCAGCATCACTTGTCTTCGATAACCACTTAAGAGACTTTGAGTTTTACTTTCTGGTACACAGCCAGAAACTTAATTAATCTTTTAACTGAAAGCATTATAATAAAATTAAGCAATAAATGTGTCACAAATGACTTTGTAAGTTAAAAACTAAGAGGTTCTTGAAAACTTTATGAAAAGGAAGATGGACAAAAGTGGGAGATGCAGATACGTATCTGAACCCTTAAATGTAGGTGATGAGGGCAGAGTCATGAAAAATAGGGAGGTTTGAGTAAAATATAAGAGACTGTAATAATATAAGTATATTATAGTCAAATGTAATACAGCACAATAGCATAATATAACATAATACCATATGTAATAATATAGTATAATATGATATAATGTAAATTCAACTATATTATTAAAAGCTGATATCTTGACAGGCAATTATCTACGTACTAAAGGTAAAAGAATAAACTAGAAAGACAAAAATCTCATCACACATCATTAGTATAATACAGTATATAGTATATCTAATCCAGGATTATGACAAGGTCAGAGGAGCATTAGCAACTTTAAAGGGGTGACATTGTTTCTATAATGCATGAATTTAACAAAACGCTTT
>NW_012101098.1:2080981-2086589 GCF_000951045.1 Mandrillus leucophaeus | reverse complement strand
AAAATGTAGAAGATTCCATTAAGAAGACTTAGCCAGAATAGAAAAATATACCCCCCCCCAAAAAAAAAAAAAAAAAAGAAAGAAAAGAAAAGAAAGGAAGAAAGGCATATTAGAGAGTTGGTTGGATGCCCTGGGCTTTCTTGACTTTGGATCAGAAGACAGGTAGAGGGGGCTAGAGGTCTGTTGATGTCGTGGCTAAGTTCTAAACGTCTTTCAGGACAAATAGGGAAAAAAGCCAGGATGCAGTGTAAAACCAATATCCATGATGAAAACGGTTCTCACAAACTTGAGAAAGGGGGCAAAAAATCAAAAAAGAGTTTGATGTGAAAATAGCTTGAAAACATTGTTTCATTGTAAATGAAAGAAGCTAGACAGAAAAGGTCAGATATTACATGATTCTTCTTATAAAAACCCTCCAGAATAGGTCAATTCATACAGTCAGAAAGAGGTTTGGTGGTTGCCTGGATAATTGCCTGTCAAAATATCAGCATTAAACAATATAGTCAAATTTATATTATATTATACTATATTATTATAATATAGTATACGGGGCTGAGGGAGGGGTTATTGGGAAGTGGCTACTTAATAGGGTCAGGGTTTTCTTTTGGGGTGATAAAAATATTTTGGAACTAGACAGAGGTGATTGTGCAACATTGTGAATGTTCTAAATGTCACTGAACTATACACTTTAAAATATTTAATTTTATGACAGTGAGTTTCACCTGAAAAATAGTAATTTTGAAAAAGGAGGCAAACCCTTTTTTTTTTGAGCTGCACAGGTGCTACAATTTTAAGCATGACGTGATGCTACAGAGAGAGGAAAATAAAAGACCAGCTTCACAATGAGGACTCAAAGAAAAGTGTGCTGTGTGGAAGGCTGAAAGTGAGACATTGCAACTGCGATGTCATTACAAGATGTGGTTTTCACTCTTTTTTATGGCTGTGTAGTATTCCACGGTGTATGTGCACCACATTTTCTTTATCCAATCCACCTTTGATGGGCATCTAGGTTGATTCCATGTCTTTGCTATCATGTCCTTTGCAGCACCATGGATGGAGCTGGAGGCCATTATCCTAAGAGAACTAATGCAGGAACAGAAAACCAAATACTACACGTTCCCACTTATAAGTGGGAGCTAAACATTGAGTACAAATGGAAAAAAAGAGGGGAACAACAGATGCTGGGGACTACTTGAGGGTGGAGGGAGGGAGGAGGGTAAGGATAAAAAACTGCCTATTGAGTACTATACTTATTACCTGGGTCATGAAATAATCTACACCAAGCCCCTATGACACGCAATTTACCTATCTAAGAAACCTGCACATGAACCCCTGAAACTAAAATAAAAATTATATAAAAAGACGTGTTTTTCGACCTGGAGTGGATGGGCAGGGGCAACCACATTAGGCAAGCATGGAGATGGGGAATACAAAGTCTCAGAGAGACAGAGAGCAAGTCAACCAATTTAAAAAAAGCAATCTCAAACCGCATCCAAACTGTTCGGAAACGCACCTTGGCTCATTCATATTTTAAAACGTTTATTTGAGTTTTTTACAGGGATTCATCACTCTGGCAACTTCACATGGGAAGTAGTTTGGGGCTCAGCTGAAGGAGGATGAAAGAGGCTTTTATAGGATGAAGGCAGGAGCGGAGCATTAACAAAAATGTGATTGGTTAAAGCTGAAGCAGTGCCCTTATTTGGACTATCACTGTAGAAAGTTCGAGACAATATAACCAGTGCTCAGTTGGCCATTTATAACTGGCTGAGCTAAAGTTTTGTTTTCCTATAAATTAGCCACTTAGAGGAAATGAACAATTATAACAAATATATAAATCTACATGTGACAAATTATGAAAAGAAATGTCTAAATCCACATCTGACCTAGAAAATTTCCAAATGAAGGATGAAAGCTTTTGGTTTGCTTCCATAGAACCCAGTGCATCAGAACCATTTCAGTTTAATAATCTCTCATTTAGCTGTTTTTATACTCCTCATCAACACAAAACAGTGAATAAAAAATGCAAAATCTATAAATAAATATAATTCTAGGAATGACAGCATCAAAAATCAGTGTTAAGACCTAAAATAACTCAAGGCAAAGGTATCTTCTTATTAAAAATATTGAAGAAGTCCTTAAGTATATTTATGATAGTCAAAATAACAAAGACCAGCACTTTGGGAGGCCGAAGAAGGCAGATCACCTGAGGTCAGGAGTTCCAGGCCAGCCTGGCCAACACAGTGAAACCCCGTCTCTACTAAAAGTACAAAAATTAGTTGGGTGTGGTGGCAGATGCCTGTAATCCCAGGTACTTGGGAGGCTGAGGCACGATAATTGCTTGAACCTGGGAGGTGGAGGTTGCAGTGAGCCGAGATTGCACCACTGCACTCTAGCCTGGGTGACAGAGCGAGACTCCATCTCAAAAAAATAAAGACAAAATAATAATAATAGAGAAATATTATCCATTAAAAAAGTATATATGAAATCAAAACTTGATTAAATTAAGCAGAACTGATGGTTATGGAAACTCTTGTGAAGTAAAAATGCAGTCATTTATATAAAACCATATATATATTCAAAACAAATTCTACATCAGATATAACTGAAGCAAGAAATAGTGACTTAGAAGATATTCCTAAGAAGGAGAATCAAAGGATACCACAAAAAAGACCCAGAAGTTAAAATATGAAACAGTGAATTCAAGAAATGGTGAAGAGATTGAGTTTCCATGATCTATATAAATATTTGAAACTTCCAAAACAATGAAATGAATGTGACAAGGCAATGATTAGAAAGATAATTACAGATAATCTTCTAGAATTGAAGAAAGGTCCAAAATCAGATTAAAAGTGAAATGAGTCAGAAACAAAAGTTTAAACACTGCCTGTTCGCACGCATATGTGGAAGCTAAAAAGAGTTGCTCTCATAGAAGTGGAAAGTAGAAGAGAGGATAATGAGGCCGGGAAGGTTAGGGGGGGCGAAGGGAATTGGGAGAGATTTGTTGAGGAATACAAAACTACAGCCAGATAGGAGGAATAAGTTCTTGTGTTCTATACTACGGCAGGGTGACTATAGTTAACAATCATATATTATGTAATTCCAAATAGTGAGAATGATGTCTGCAACACAAAGAACGATCAATTAAGTTTGAGGTGATGGATTTGCTAATTATCCTAGACTAAGACTCAAAACATCACCGTGTGCCCCAGAAACATGTACAATTATTATATGTCAATTTTTAAAAGTATTCAGCAGTTTTCAAATAGGTAAATTCACATGTAGAGATTATGTGGTGAAACTGTAGATTAAGACAAAATAAAGACCCATTTATGTATATATATAATATATGTATATATAGGAACCTAACATGACCTTTATTAAAAGACTAAATTATTTGAATATATAACTTACAGAAAAGATAAATTTCTGTAATTTCATATAATTGTGGAATTCTCCATATGGAGAGAAGAATATGAGAAACAATGACATGTCTGTAAGTTTATAAAATATACCTTAGAATTTAATAAAGTTTCAAATACAGAATGGACCACCTTTCGAGTTGTAAGAACAATGGAGAGCTCCATCATTTGTTAGTTGTCATAAGAGATCCATAATAGTCAAGAGTATTCTAGAAACAATTTATTTACAGGATATTAAAATAATATCCATTCAATATTTACAATAAAATGTAGTGGTAACTGCCAAAAGAATAAAAATAAAACATATGGATTCCAAAGAAGCAAGCAAGAAAAAAAGCAACAACAAAAAAATTAATCCAAAAGAAAGAAGAGTAGTAGGAAGAAAAGGAGAAGAAAAAAGAGAGTAAAAAACACAACATAAAAATAATTGTTAGAAATTATTCAAAGTGGCCGGGCGCGGTGGCTCAAGCCTGTAATCCCAGCACTTTGGGAGGCCGAGACGGGCGGATCACGAGGTTAGGAGATCGAGACCATCCTGGCTAACACGGTGAAACCCCGTCTCTACTAAAAAAATACAAAAAGCTAGCCGGGCGAGGTGGCGGGCGCCTGTAGTCCCAGCGACTCGGGAGGCTGAGGCAGGAGAATGATATAAACCTGGGAAGCGGAGCTTGCAGTGAACTGAGATCCGGCCACTGCACTCCAGCCTGGGCGACAGAGTGAGACTCCGTCTGAAAAAAAAAAAAAAAAAAAAACAACAACAACAACTAAAAAAACAAAGAAATTATTCAAATAATGAATAATTAGCACATGGCTGTATGTGTGTGTGTCTGTGTTTGCATGTGGTATGTGTTTGCATGTGTGTGTGTTCATATGTATTGTATTCACCTATTCAAAAGCAAAGGTTGACAAGTTGAATTCAAATTCCTCAGAAATATGTTGTGCGCAGGAGGAGCACACACACAAATGCCACCTAGAAAATATCCAAATGAAGGATGAAAAACCTCTGTGTTGCATGAACTATAGAGTGCTGGTTAAGATTTGAAGAAAATTCTCTCTCTTACATTGCTGAGAGAAGCAAAAATTCGCATGACCCATTGGGGAATAACTGAGCAATATCTAGTGAATTTTCTATGCCTATACCTTAAGGCTTTTGAATGTTTACATAAAGTGCTTTATAAAAGGAAAGTCAGTGTAGCACTGTCTGTAATAGTAAACGATTGGAAGTAATCCAAGTGCGGGGTGGCACAACAAAATTCTACCAGTTATATTCACTTTAAAACCTGCTAAATAGTGCTGTTGATTACTACCAGATACATGTATAAGTAACAGTATATTTTAAAAATTCTGTGTTCAAGATGAACAACAAGATTACAGTAAGCTGTACTTTTAAAAAGAAAAACAAAGCCGAATTGGATCAGATGATTGCTTACAGAGAACTTTACCTTTTTCCACAAAAAAAAAAAAAAAAAAAAAAAAAATCAACAAGAGGAAAATAAAAAGGATTGAGAAGGAAAGAAAAACAATACAGTCAGACTAAGAAATGAATAAATATAATCTTGGGTGATGGTCATATGCCTTGGCTGGTTTCCTATGCCTGGTTTGAAAGCAAAGCCGATTCAGAGTGCATGACTTTACTCTAATATAGTCCAATGTAGAACAGAGGTAAGCTCTTTTGGACATTTCTTGGATCTCTGTAAGCCTGGGCATGCACCTTGCTAAGGCAAGCCAGGAATGTGGAATTTTTGGATGAGTTTCTCTTTTCAGTCGTTAAAATCCTAAGGAAACGGAATTAACTGTGAAGTGTAGCTGATTGGTTTTTGTTTGAAGATATTGATTCTAAATATCTTCCTTCATGACCGTAATAAGCCCTGATCTAATTTAATTGGTGAAAGAGAAGAGATTTCTTAAGCTTGTTAGGTAATTATGGCCATAATGTATCTAAAATATACAAAGAAAATAAAATTCAAGAGGAAATTGGTTTGGAAAGACTGTTGGAAAAAATGTGACTGGTAGATATGGGTAATACCTTTATTACAGGAAGATCACCTGGAAAAAACACAAACAAACAAAAGTGCAATATGGGCCAGGTGTGGTGACTTATGCCTGTAATCTCAGCATTTTTGGAGGCCGAGGCAGGCGGATCACCTGAAGTCAGGAGTTCGAGACCAGCCTGACCAACATGGTGAAAC
>NW_012101098.1:2078282-2080806 GCF_000951045.1 Mandrillus leucophaeus | reverse complement strand
ACCTTTTTCCATAAAAAAAAAAAAAAAAAAAAAAAAGGCTCAATGTGACAAGCGAGAAAAAATATTTCACAGTAAAGGAAATAAAATTATTTAAAACTGGAAACACAGCAACTCTATAGAGATCACAAAAACGAAAAGAAAACTTGCTCTCTATGAGCTGGGGAATAAAGTGAAACATTCCAATCATTGCTGGTAGGAGGGGTAAAATGCTATTATTATTTTTGAAAAAAACGGTGTGGCAAGGAATAAGCATTAATTGCTGTAAAAAGTGTTATAAAATATAGCCTAAAGGAAGCACACAGAATGCAAAATAAATTTCATTATTCACATATTTATTGCCAATTAAAATAATAATAATAATAATAACCCACATTGGAAATAATATGAGTGAGAGAACTGTGATCCATCATTACTGAATGTGATTTTTTTCCAACTTTATTCAGAGTTTCTGGCCAGGTTGGTTGGAGTGTTTTTCTGCAAGAAAGAGATAATTTAAATTCCTTTTTTTTTAAATTATAGACTATTGTATATACATGAAATTAGAGATAATAATATGATGAGATCCCATGAATCACCCAGTTTTAGTGATTAGCCATTTCTTGGACATCTTATCATTATCATTGTTTTTACCCTAGACTCTCTCACTTCCGACAATTTCCAGCATTGTAGTATTTGAAACAAAGCCCAGGCATAATATCATTTCATCTGTAAACAGTTCATCTGCTAATATGTCAGTATAGTTTTTTTCTCTTTTTTTTTCATTTCAATCATTGTTGGGGTACAGGTGGTGTTTGGTTACATGGATACATTCTTTAGCGGTGATTTCTGGGATTTTCGGTGCACCTGTCACCTGAGCAGTGTACACTGTACCCAACATGTAGTCTTTTATCCCTCACCCCACCCCCACTCTTCCCCCGAGCCCCTGAAGATCATTTTATCATTCTTATGCCTTTACATCCTCATAGCTTAGCTCCCACTTATAAGTGAGAACATATCAATGGTTGGTTTTCCTATTCCTGAGCTACTTTACTTAGAATAATGGCCTCCAGCTCCATCCAAGTTGCTGCAAAAGACATTATTTCATTCCTTTTTATGGCTGAGTAGTATTCCATGGCGTATAAGTACCACATTTTGTCTATCCACTCATTGGTTGATGGGCACTTAGGTTGGTTCCCTATTGCAAATTTTGCTGCTATAAACACATGTGTCCATGTATCTTTTGCATATAATGACTTATTTTCCATTGGGTAAATACCCAGGAGTAGGACTGCTGCATCTAATGGTAGATCTACTTTTAGTTCTTTAAGGAATGTTCATCCTATTTTCCATAGTGGTTGTACTAGTTTACATTCCCATCTGCAGTGTAGAAGTGTTCCCTTTTCCCATCAGTGTTATTTCTAATGAATAGGAGCTCTGTATATAACACAACCTCTGTACCATGGTCCCAGCTGAAATAACTCCTACCCCTCCATAGTTATACTTTTCAGAGAGGACAGAGACTTAGAAGGTGATGAATCTGCTATGAAGACTTGGTCACTCAGGATCTGGGGCCAATGACTCTCCTGGCTTCTTTGCTAAGCTCTATCTGGGATGGAAGCAGCTCTGTTCATGCCCTGTTCCTCTCTCTAAGACCTTAGACTTTCTCAAAGACAATTCCTTTCCAAAGTCTGCTGCCAGAGGTAAAACCATTTGGCAAAGACTGCCCTTCTGGAAATTGCCCTCCTTGAAGCTGGGCATGGTGGTGCACACCTGTCATCCCAGCTACTCAGGAGGCTGAGGTGGGAGAATCACCTGAACCCAGGAGGTCAAGGCTGCAGTGAGCCGTGATCACATCACCACACTCAAGCCTGGGTGACAAAGTGAGATCCTGTCTCAAAAAAAAAAAGAAAAAATAAAGATTGCTTTCCTTGTATTATTGTTCAACACATACCAGTTTAAAAATTTAAATCAAAACACAATGGAATGAGAATAATGTAAGAATGGTGCACACAGCTTAAGAAAGCCATAAATTCCTAGACACGCTGTCCAGGGTTTGGGTTTAATTTGTTAAAACAACAACAACAACAACAACAACAACAACCACCGAAACAAAAAAACCCTCAAGAATGTCTTGTTCTTGATGTTTAGGCTGGCAGGAGACATTCTGCTTGAGGTTTTAAAGAAAATGGGCATCAGTGATGTTGGCCCAAAGCAGCTACCTAAAGAAATATAGAGAGAGATTGGATAAAGGATACAAAACTACAGTTAGATACAATGAATAAGTTCCAGTGTTCTATACCAGGAGTCAGGAACAGGCCACACAGTAGCCAGTAAAGCTTTATCTGTCTTTACAGCCACTCCCCATTGCTCACATTACTGCCTGAGATCCGCCTCCTGTCAGATCAGTGACTACATTAGAGTCTCATAGGTATGCGAACCATATTGTGAACTGCACATGTGAGGGATCTAGGTTGCACACTCCTCATGAGAATCTAATGCCTGATGATCTGTCACTGTCTCCCATCACATCCAGATGGGACCACCT
>NW_012101098.1:2061822-2076772 GCF_000951045.1 Mandrillus leucophaeus | reverse complement strand
CCTTCCTCCCTTTCCTCCTTTTATCCTCCTTCCTTTCTTTCTCTCTCTCTCTTTCTCTCTTTCTGTTTATCAACAGAGGATAAGGGTTAAAGAGAATAGAGAATTCAAGTAAATCTAAAAATTGCACTGTGAAGAGGTTGAAAGTCCCTTGATACAAAGTTCTCATTACCACCACAGGTACTTCAAAGTTAAAGATAAAAGAAAAGAAATCCAGACCCAATGCCTCCCAGAAGATTCAATTTAGGTGCATTAATATTTCAAGGTATGTCTTTAAGGAGTAAGATGTGAGCATGAGTATGGTCATGTTGCCTGCTGTTTATTAATATACAATGGATTGCTTATCTTGCATCTTTGAAAAATGCTGACTGTTTTTTCGAAACTCACTGCCCCTGTATGGGATTTTAAAATCTTCCTGTAGAATATCAATCAAAGCATTCATGATCTCATTTCTTTTGTAAAAATATCATAATGACGAACATTCATATAATACTCTGCATGGCATACTACTTTATTGTAACCATTTTGTGAAATAAGTCGCAAAATGTAAGAATTTTAGATTAGGAAATAAATGTATCTGAAATTTATTCTACTCACTTAAATTTTAACAAATATTAATTGGCCATGTAGAGATCAACAAGCAGGGGTTTTTCATCATACCAGGGAGGGTATTGATAATCCCTTCAAATAAAGGAATTCTTAGTGCTTTTTTGTGGTTTTCTTTTGAATTGTATGAAATTACCCTTCTCAACCTGGAGAAGTGTTGAAAATGATCATCTGGTCTTTGTTTTTCCTCCTCTATCTGTAAAACTCTAATTTAAAAGAACTTAGTTAAAGACTTTCTGCTATTGTGGACAAATTGCAAATTAATTAGCCAAAAGGAGACTTCTAGTATCAACTGAGATGAGAACACAACAGTTTTTATTACTTGGGACAGCATTTAGAATGGCTGATAGCAGCCGACATTGGAGGGACCACCATCCCTGGGATGTCCTTGACTTATCGGCAACTGCCAAAACACAGCAGATATTGCATGGACATTGTCCTCACCAAGCTGGGAGTCTCCACTTTATATTACAGCGTTTACAGAGAACCATCTGAGTTTACAGTCTAAGAAAATTGGAGTTCATTCAGTCCACAGAGTCTTTAACTTGAATGTGCACAAAGCTCACATAGTGGTTTTGTTAAAATGCATATTCTGACTCAGCAGAGGTTGTGAGTTTCTCACAAGGTCTTTGGGCTGCTGATGTTGACTTGTCTGATGACCACACATGGAGTCACGAGATTCCATGTTAGAGCCTTCTCATTGTACACTGGAAGGATCCCATCTGCAGAGCAGACGGTCCATGGAAGGCAGTGTTCAGTGCTTGTTTCACTGGGCAGCAGTCGTCCCCATGTCTGACAATTGTCCCTATGTCTCTGACCATTGAACTTGCTACTCTGACTTTCAGATATGAATGAGCCTACTCACTGTGATCATGGTGAAGATATAGATGGTGAAGATTATACAGGGTAAAGATACACATATACCTATATGCACATATATATGTGCATATATATCACAATATATTATAAGAAATATATGTATTACAGTTGATCCTTGAACACAACATGGGTTAGAACTGTGTGTATCAACTTAAACTGATTGATTGTCTTCAGCCTCTACCAGCCCTGAAGACAACAAAACAAACCCCTCCTCTTCTACCTTCTCAATTTGGAGATAATGAAAATGAAGACCTTTATGATAATCCAGTTCCACTTAATGAACAGTAAAGATATTTTCTCTTCCTCATGATTTTCTTAATGACATTTTCTTTTCTCTGGCTTACTTTGGTGTAAGAACACAGTAGACTGTACATGTAACACATAAAATATGTGTGAATCCACTGTTTATGTTACTGGTAAGGCTTCCAGTCAACAAAAGACTATCAGTATTTTAGTTCTTGGGAAGTTAAAAGTTATATTCAGGGCCAGGCACAGTGGCTCACACTTGTAATCCCAGCACTTTGGGAGGCCAAGGTGGGTGGATAACCTGAGGCCAGGAGGTCAGTACCAGCCTGGCCAACATGGTGAATCCCTGTCTCTACTAAAAATACAAAGTTAGCCAGGTGTGGTAGCATGCACCTGTAATCCCAGCTACTTGGGAGGCTGAGGCAGGAGAATCGCATGAACCCGGGAGGTGGATGTTGCAGTGAGCTGAGATTGTGCCACTGTACTCCAGCCTGGGCAACAGTAAGACTCAGTCTCAAAAAAAGTTTATTCAGATTTTTGACTACATGAGGGGTTGGTGCCCCTAGCCTACATGTTCAAAGGTCAGCGGTATATCTATTATATGTTATATGCACACATATAAACATGCATTCATATATGTACATATAAATATATCACAATATATTAATAGAAATGGGTATGTAGTATATTGATTATATGTATTATGTATACTCTCTCTCTATCATGCATCTACCTATGCAACAAGAATAAGTGATTACAGCTGCTATCGGAGTTAGTTTTTAACTTCTCTCTTGTCTGCATGGCTTGAGGAATTTTCTTATAAGCTACTTTTCATTCTCCAATTACACTAATTCCCTTTACGGCCCGAAAGAACAAAAAGAAAATAGTTTTTTAAACCCTTTGTTTCATTTTGCTAAAGGTTGTGGCTGCCTTTTATTTTTATAGCGGGATTATCAGTAGTCATTTTCAGTAAACTTCAGCGTAGTCAGTAAGTGAGAAAATAGTAGTTTCCAAACATGTCATTTCATGTAATCATACGGAACATGGATATAGAAGAATTTTATTTTGGAGAAAGATGCTTCCGGCAAGGTCTGTCTCTTTCAGGTAACTTCTCTACTGAATGAGAATTGTTACCTTTTTCTTTGTTTTGTTTGTTCGTTTGTTTGTTTTTGACATGGAGTCTTGCTCTGTCACCCAGGCTGGAGTGCAGTGGTGTGATCTTGGCTGTCTGCAGCAACCACCTCCCAACTTTAAGTGATTCTCCTGCCTCAGCCTCCTGAGTATCCGGGATTACAGGCACCTGCCACCACACCCAGCTAAATTTTGTATTTTTAGTAGAGACAGGGTTTCACTATGTTGGTCAGGCTGTTCTTGAATTCTTGAACTCAAGTGATCTGCCTGCCTCGGCCTCCCAAAGTGCTGAGATTACAGGTGTGAGCTGCCACGCCCAGCCTATCTTTTTCATATGTCTATGAACACACTTGGAATACAGATGCCAAACCAACCCTTTTGCATCAAGAAAATGCAGTTTAACCTCGATTGTTTTGAAAACTGGGAAGCTACTGTTAATCTCTTTGCTAACCTTATATCCCAGCTTCTTGTTTTGAGAAATTATAAAGATCTATTTTTCTTAAGTATTAAATGTTAGAAATCTAGGAACTGTGCTTTGAAATAAAGTTTACTATAGTGATGGTGATTTTTCTCCCCATCTAATGTTTGATCCTACAGGTTGACTTCATGTTACTAATCACTTTCCTCTTAGGTGTTGCTAGTCACACTCTGACACCACTGTCCCCATAAAAGCGGAAAGTGATTTTAATTATGAACAAACTTCCTTACAAGTGGGAAAGATGTGTATTGTCCCCAAACAGACACCAATCTGGTCATCTGAATCATGTGGATCTAACTAGCACATCTGTTCTTAAAAGGATGATGGTATGATTTCATATTCTTTTTTTTCTTCTCATTTTGATCTGTGGCCTTACAGAGCAATTCTGTCCAGGGGAACCTTCCACCACAGTGTGGATGCTTTTCACCTGTGCCATCCAATATGGCATTGCCAGCTGTCTGTGGTTATTAAGCATTTAAATGTGACTATTGCAAATGCATGGGTTTTAACTTAATCATTTAATTGTGATTAAATATTCATAACAAAATATACCCTCTTAACCATTTAAAAAATTTTACATAAATTTAAAAGGTACATGTGTTAGTCAATTTTCATATTGCTGTGAAGAAATACCCAGAGACTGGGTAATTTATTTTAAAAAAAAGAGGTTTAATGGACTCACAGTTCCACATTGCAGGGGAGGCCTCACAATCATGGCGAAAAGCAAAGGAGGAGCAAAGGCATGTCCTACATGGCGGCAGGCAAGAGAGCTTGTGCAGGGGAACTCCCCTTTATAAAACCATCAGGTCTTGTGGGACTTATTCACTATCATGAGAACAGCATGAGAAAACCTGTCCACCCAACCAGGTCCCTCCCATGACTCATGGGGGGGAGGATTATTGGAGCTACAGTTCATGAGATTTGGGTGGGGACACAGCCAAACCATGTCAGTACAAGTGCAGCTTTTTTACATGGATATATCGTGTAGGGGTAAAGTTGGGGCTTTTAGTGAATTCATCACCTGAATAGTGTACCTTGTACCCAATAGGTAATTTCTCATCCATCACCCTTCTCCACCCTCCCACCCTTCCAAGTCTCCAATGTCTACTATTCCACTCTCCATGTCCACATGGATACATTATTTGGCTCCCACTTATAAGGGTATATGCAGTATTGGTATATGACTTTCTGTTTCTGAGTTATTTTCCTTAAGATAATGGCCTCCATTTCCATCCATGTTGCTGCAAAAGACATGATTTCATTCTTTTTTATGGTTGCATAGTATTCCATGGTGTACATGTACCACAGTTTCTTTATCCAGTCATCCACTGATGGACACTTAGGTAGATTACATGTCTTTGCTATTGTGAATAGAGCTGTGATGCACATAAAACTGCAAACATTAAGTGCATTCACATTGTTCTGCAACTATCACCACCCTTCATCTCCAGAACTTGTTTTTGTCTTCTCAAACTCAAACTCTGTCCCCATTAAACACTAACTCCCCAAACTTTTCTTTCTTCTGCCCTTGGCAACCACCTTTCTACTTTCTGTCTCTATGAATTTGACTGCTTTATGTGCCTCATATAAGTGAAATCATATGGTACAGTCATCCATTTAACAATGAGAATACCTCCTGAGAGATGTACCATTAGGCAATTTTGTCTTTGTGGGAACATCAGAGAGTGCACTTACACAAACCTAGATGGTGCAGCCTGCTACACACCTACATTATATGGTAGAGCCTATTGCTCCTGGTCTACAAACTTGTATGGAACCTTACTGAACTAGATACAGTAGGCAATGGTAACACAATGGTAAAGTGATTATGTATCAACACATACCTAAGCATAGAAAAGGTACAGTAAAAGTATGACATAATCTTATGAGACCACCATTGTATATGCAATCTGTCATTGACTGAAATGTCTTTATGCAGTGCGTAGTGGTGTTTTTCTTTCATTGTGACTGGTTTCTTGAGCACAATGTTTTCTTTTCTTTTCTTTTCGACAGGGTCTCACTCTGCTATGCACACTGGAGTGCAGTGGTGCCATCATGGGCCACTGCAGCCTCGATCTCCCAGGCTCAATCAATCCTTTCACCTTAGCCTCCCAAGTAGCTGAGACCACAGGCATGCACCCACATGCCCAGCTAATTTTCGTATTCCTTATAGAGACAGAGTTTTGCCATGTTGCTCAGGCTGGTCTAGAACTCCTGAGCTCAAGCAATCCTCCTGCCTTGGCCTTCCAAATTGCTGGGATTATAGGCATGAGCCATCATGCTAGAATGAGCACAATATTTTCAAGGTTAATCTGTGTTGTAGCATGTGTTAGAGTTTCTTTTTTCTTTTTAAGGCTGAATAATATTCCATTGAATGGATATGCCACATTTTGTTTATCCATTCATCTGTCAATGGTTGTTTCTACCCTTTGACTGTTATGAACAATGTTGCCACGAACATGTTTGAATCCCTGCTTTCAATTCTTTTGGGTATACATCCAGAAGCGAAATTGCTGGGTCATACACTAATTCTATGTTTAATTTTTTGAGGAAAAAATTAATTTTTTCTATTTTACTATTTTCCATAGCAACTGCAAAATTTTATATTCTCAGGAGGAACTGAGTTGTTCATTGCAATTTAAATTTAAATAGCTACGTTGGCTGATGGCCTTGGTATTGGACACCATTGTCATAGATGACCAAAGTAAAACTTAAAAATGTATTTGCCTTGGCTGTGCATGGTGGCTCATGCCTGTAATCTCAGCACTTTGGGAGGCCAAAGTGGGTGGATCATGAGGTCAGGAGATCGAGACCATCCTGGCTAACACGCTGAAACCCCATCTCTACTAAAGATACAAAAAATTAGCCAGGCGTGGTGGTGGGTGCCTGTAATCCCAGCTACTCGGGAGGCTAAGGCAGGAGAATGGCGTGAACCCGGGAGGCGGAGCTTGCAGTGAGCCAAGATCACGCCACTGTACTCCAGCCTGGGCAACACAGCGAGACTCCATCTCAAAATAAATAAAAAAATTAAAAAATAAAAAAGTATTTGCCCTGATGATTGGTAGATGAAAGAGATTGGAATCTTCAGCAATAGCAGTCATAATCATGGGATATTTTGCTCCAAAAATATTAGAATTCATTGATCAATCTTCTATTTTGCATTTACCAAATATAAAAGCCTTCTTCTATTTTGCATTTACCAAATATAAAAGCCTTTCTTGAAGTTTAAGGTGTCTAGGTATAAAAACATTTTAATTTGAGTAAGCTAATACTGATTGCTTGTCTAAAATTTGCTCTCGCATCATATCAAATTGAATGCAGGAATAAATAAGTGTGTTGTAAGTCTTTGTGATACCACTATATGTGGGGACTTCATGCAGGGGTACATTTGAAAATTTAAAGGATGCATGTTATATCAATGACTCAAAGTTCCATAGGCCCTGGGGAAGGTAGGGAGATAACTCCATTGTGTCTCTTGTTTCTGTTTTGTGCTAGGTTGAGCCCATGCTGGTTTCCCTCCCTCTCAGACATTTGAATAAACTCAACATACACAATTATTTCTCTCCATATCAATGGGAAGAAAACACCAGCTATGATTGTAATGAGCTTTAGAGGAACATCCTCCTCAGAGCACTAGAGCATTTGAGTTTGATAAACTGAAGAATAACCAACATGGATTAAAGTGTATAGAACTCCAGAGTACAAAAAACTTGCTCATATAGCCAGCACTTGGATCAAGACATGGGTATTTTAATGACTCTAGAACACTCCCTCTTACCCACCCATTTTTGTTCAATAATCCATGCCCAGTATGGTCATAATAATGTCTATTCTGATGCCTGTCATACAGTAACCTCTCCTCTGGTATCCACTACTGTGGATTTGTTCAACATCTTTCTCTGTAGCAGTAACTATTGCTGTGTAACAAAATCCCCCCAATAGATTCTCATCTATTTATACTGACAAATATGTTTACACAGGGAGAGAGATGGAGAGAGGGAGAGATCTTCTCGATTTATACTTACAAATGTGTTTATACACAGAGAGAGAGAGACAGAGAGATAATCATCTATTTATACTTACAAATATGTTTGGATGCACACATGCACATGCACGTGCACACACACACACACGTATAGAGAGAGAGAGAGAGAGAAAGAGAGAGAAAAGAGAGACAGAGATTGACAATGCTCTATCCTGAGAAGTTTGCCTTCAGAGTACCTCTTCTGCATTTTTTCAATGTTCATTTCAGTGTTAGTGTGGAGAATTTGACAGAGCATAATTGACTTGAAGACCATTGCCACATTTTAATAATATGGTGAAGAGAACTCATCCAGCCGATCAAATAGTAGGAACACCCATTTAAGAGGCAAAATAATCCCGAGTCAACAAATCCGTATGGAGAAAGCTGTCTTTTGAGAGCCCTCTGCATTGAAATTTTGTGTGAGCGAAGATAAACACAGCCAGCCTTTTACTAGCTTACAGGTTACCCTCTCCAGTGCTTTCCAGTCCTGGCCCTCGTCTTAAATGACCTAACAAATATTGAACCAAAGGAGATGATTTGCTCACCACATGCAAACTTCTCTAGAGGATGCTGGCTCTAAGAGGGCTTTATTTTCATACTTGCTCCTATTTTGTCAGAGAGTGGGAATCCGGGAGTTGTCGTTTCCATTCCACCCCACTCCAATTCAGCAGTTGCCCTTTTGTTCTTTGTATTGCTTATTTTGGAAGGAAGAGAAAATTAAATCTATGGCTGGTGCAGGTGTGTAGAGATCGTCTCTGGCTTGCACAGACTGGGGGAGAGAGGAGAGGAACATCAGCCATGGCTTTCAAGTTAATTCTTGATATGTTGGTGAAGGGTTGGTCATAACTTTTTAAATTCATTTGTCAGAATTATAAAGTACCATGAACTGGGTGTCAGGAATACCAAAAATGCATTCTCTCATAATTCTGGGGTCCAGAAGTCTGAAATCAAAGTGCCAGCATGGTTGGCTTCTTCTGTAAACTCCAGGAGAATCCATTTAATACCCCTATCCTATTTTTATGTGGTTGGTGGCAGTTGGTGTTCTTTAGCTGGTAGACACACTAGGCCTATCTCTGCCTCCGTCTTATGATGTTTTTCCTGCGTGCATGCAAGCGTTTACATTTTTATAGGGACACCAGTCATATTGGATCAGGGAGCCACCCTACTCCAGTGGAACCTCATCTTTAATGACATCTGCACAGACCCTATTTCCAAGTAAGTTCACATTCACAGGTATTGGGGGTTAGGACTTGTTGGACAAATCTGTTGGAGTTGCACAGTTCAAGCTGCAACACTTTCTTAATAGGTTCTTGCAAACACCGGGGTAGTTATGCATTTATCTAATACATTTTGGCAGTACTGCCAGGGATTCTCAGACATTTAGCAGAGAATGTAGGCTCATGAGCGGCCCTGCCTGAGGAAGTTGGACTTTCAGAGGCTGAGAAAAGCTCGAGGAAGAACTGTCCCTCACTTGGTGGTATGGTTTGGCTCCGTGTCCCCACCCAAATCTCATCTTGAACTGTAATTCCCACGTGTTGAAAAAGGGACCTACAATCCCCACGTGTCGAGGGAGGAAGGTGATTGGATCGTGGGGTTGGTTTTCCCCATGCTGTTTTCATGATAGTGAGTGAGTTCTCATGGGGTCCGATGGTTTTATAAGCATCTAGCATTTCCTCTGCTTGCACTTCTCTCTCCTGCTGCCATGTGAAGAAGATCCTTGCTTCTGCTTCACCTTCCTCCATGATTGTAAGTTTCCTGAGGCCTCCCCAGCCAGGCAGATCTGTGAGTCAATTAAACCTCTTTCCTTTATAAATTACACAGTCTCAGGTATTTCTTTATAGCAATGTGAGAACAAACTAATACACTTGGAAAACACACACATCTCAGAATTCAGAGTGCATGTTTAATATTTAAACATTGGTCTATTTTTGTTCTTTTCTCTTTGTCCACCCAGGGCCTTTGTCTCATTGAGCAGATTTCTTCTATCCAGATGCATTTTGCTTTCTCTGTATTTACGTTTCATCAAAGTTAGCAGATCATTACTCAGTTTCTCTCAAGATCTGCTGTCTGAGCTACCTGTCTCCTGGCAGCATAAATTCTTCTTTAGAGGGCAATCAGCTCGGTTTTCTTTCTATTGATCCTGCACACCCTTGAGTTTCTACCATGAGTCTCCTTTTATGCTAGACACTGCCTTGGATTTGGCATTTTTTTTTCATATGAAGAAGAAGAGCATATCCTAAAGCAAATACATTTTGGAAATAATTAGACAGCAAAATTGTCATTGTGGTAAAACCAATTTAATCTTTTTTCTAAAGAATAGAGTACATCACACCAGTGAGTTATCTGTCAAAGGGTCTATTTATTCAACTCTACTCTCAGTGACCTTGAAACACATAGAGAACACACAGGCATGAAATCATAAGTGTCTCCACTGTCAAAAGATTTCTAACAGTTGCTAACTAGGACTGTTAACTGCTTAATTATAGGAACTTGTAGGTGATGTCATTGTCCTAAATTTAAATAATTAGCAACACTGATTCTTCCACAAAGCTGTGATCAAATCCACCTACTCCTAACTTCTCCCCGCTACTGTTCCCTGGAACACTACATTCTTCAACTGTGAAGTGTGTGTGTGTGTGTGTTGAGTTGAATTGTGTCCTGCAAATAGATGTGTTGAAGTCTTAACCCCTGGTGCCTCTGAATGTGACGTTTTTGAAAAAAAGGGTCTTTATGGAGGTATTCGAGTTAAGATGAGGTCACTAGGGCTAGACTCTAATTCAACATGACTTATAAGAAGGGGAAAGTTTGGACATAAAGAAAGAAAATAGCCACGTGGAGACGAAGGCAGAGACTGGAGTAATGTGGCCACAAGCCCAGGGATTCCTGAAACCACTGGGAGCTGGGAGACGCAGGAAAAATCCTCTCCTAGAGCCTCTGGAGGGAGCATGGCACTGAGATCTCTTGATCTTAGACTCCTGGTCTCCAGAACTGGAAGAGAATTAATTTCTGTTGTTTTTAGCCACCCTGTATGTGATATTTTGTTGTGGCAGCCTGAAAACTCACACAGTGTGTGCGTGTGAGTGTGTGTGTGATCTTTGGGGTCTCGTAGATCTTGAATGCTACCTCCAAATTTTGAATTTTTCTCCTTTATCTTCTTTTACCTTGAAAATTTGTTTGTGTTTGATGTAAACACTTGGAGTGCAAGAACAGACTGTGTTTTTGTTACTTTTTTGTGCTTTTAGAACCTTAGGCATAGTCCTTTGCACATAAGACAGGAAATCAGATTAATATTTGTGAGAGACAATTTATTATTATTATTGTAAGTTGGTTAATAGCTCTTACTTCTAGGAGTCCATATTTCTACAAAGAGTATATTCAAGTAACTAAGATGGAACATAGAAAATGAACTAAACCCAAAGCTTTAATGTTCCAAGTAAGTATATCATGGTAAGATGATTATTAAGTCAAACCGCACATTTGTAACTACTACTGCAAGTAATTTTAGAATTTTAATTTGACGTATCTATAAAGTCATTTCTAAATTTTGAGATAGATTTAAAATTTATTATATTTAAATATGTGTTGGAATCATTTATATGCTTAATATACAACTAGGAGTCAGCGAAGAGAAGAGATTAAGTGTTGCTTCTAAGTTTTAAAATCCAACTCTTGAAGAAAAATATAATACATGTTTTCTACAACATGCTAAAATTATAATTTTAAGAGGTTATAATAGTAATGCAGTGAATTTTTTGTTGCTTACATCAGTTGAAGGAGAGGTCATATGGTTAGCTTTTCAGAAAAATAGAAAAAATAATTTGTAATTAGTATATATAGCACACACATATTTATAATAATCTTATACAAATAGTTTTATTTTTTGAAAAAATTTATTATACTTTAAAAGTAATTAAACACTTTTTGTAATCTTTATAGTGTATTTTATTTTGTAAATATTTTACTAATAGTTGTAGAGCCATGTGCAATTATAAGAAATTATTGTGTTTATCATAGTCTTATGGAAATAATTCCCTGTACTTGAAAAGTAATTACTTTTATTTTAGTTATGTTTTCAATATATGTTTATGCTTATTGCGTTTTATTTTGAGACAGATTGAGAGTCACATATGATTGTAAGAGATTAAAAGAAATTATCTCTCTCTATTTAGAGAACCCCTGTATTCCCTCGACCCAATTCCTAATATCTCTGGCACCTTGGTGTTGGCATCTATTGGTTGTTTTGCTGTTGTTATTTTGAGACTTTCCTGGTTCTTGGTATAACAAGCAATTTTTGATCAAAACCTGAATGTTTTGGGTACAATGTTATGAGACTCAGCGTCTTATTTAACCCTTCAGCTTCAGCTGACTTCTTTTGAGAAGACTACAACAGGGGGCGTGGGGACACTGTCCAGTTACCTACAGGTGGGTGTAGATATGTATGTTCCCTCCTTAGGCTCCATTGAATGAGGGAGATGGAGCCACTTGTTACTGGTGCTTGGGGGTGGTGGGTCCCACTCCCCACTAGACTTCCACTCACACCAACGATGGGAGTGACATGGTTCCTTCTACCTGGTGCTGAAGGTCCTGCCTCCCCCTTCAACCTCCCTTGACACCACCCCAGTGGAGAGAGAGGAGAACCCCCTTAATTGCTGAGGGTGGGTGGGAGTTCTTTCTCTTCATGTGGTCCCCAGTGACATCACCTTTGGGGGGGCTACAGCTTAGCAAGTATAGAAGTCTTGACTCTCCAGTGTTCTGAGATTATGTTTTTATCTGTAGGGTTCAATCACCCTTTTGTCTAGCAGTTAAATGCAATAGCGTATGTGTGTCATGTTTTGCTCAAAGGAAGCCTGGTTAAGACTCAAAGTCCAGGGTTTTTATTGGGAGCTGTTCACTCAGGTTCTCTCTGTCTGGGTTATCAGCTACAATCACCCAAAGTCTGTGTTTTCTGAAAGAAAGCACGTTTTTCTAGAAACAGTCTAGGCAGGCTGATACAACTTTATCGCTTAGTAATTTAGGAGTTATTCTGAACATCAGTATTCCAGATGCCAGCCTAGAGTCTGTCCCAGAAGCTAAAGATCAGAAGCTAAAGGTCATTCCAAAGATAATAACCTTAAATTTATTTCTTTAATGATTTCTTCAACAAACCTGTGTTTGAGGCACTACTCTACTTTCTCTCATCATCTTGTATTTATTATTCTTAGCAAGCCATGTGAGAGAGTGAATAAAATCATAGACCATTGAAATATCAATGGGCATGAGGAAGACTTGAGTCCCTTTCAGCTGCCAGGCTCAGAAACTCCAGTTCAAATTACCATCAATAATTTAAAATCTGAATGCTCCCATGCATGGAAGCAGCTCAGGCTCAACGATGTCTGTAATGTTGGCAGTTCTTTCTAACCCTCCTCTCTGACCTCTTGGATGTTGATTTCCAGATGTGTCTTACCAAGATGGTAGCCACAAATGGGGTAGCACAAACTTTCTCTGTCATACTCCAGACAGAAATGATAAAGGTGTCTCTTCCTTAGGAGTATGGAAATACTTCATAGCATCACTCCAGCAGCCCTTTTGTCTCATATTTTTAGACAGAATTTACTCCCAATCCCATTTTTAAATCAAATAATGGCAGCATTGCCATAATTGGCTTGGACAAATCCGAATCTCTCTTTCCCTCCATCCTGCTTCTGGATAGGAATGGATTCCATTTATATGAAGCACTTGTGCTTAATCAATGTATAAAATTGGGGTTCTGTTAGGAAGGAGAAAAGAGGGGAGGATGCTACATAAGGCACCAAAATGTCAACAACAGTAAGTCTGTAGGGGAACTCATCTTTGCATTACTCTTGAGACGAATGCTGGAGTAGATTTATTGATCATGCACTCAATAATTTGCTTAAATCAGAAACAGATTCAAGGTTATCTGCATTTTAAAAACAGCTCTCTACTGAGTTCCTCACACCTCTTGGATATAACAAGAGACTCAAAGAATTGGGGAACTCCTTTTAAGGCACCAGAATTATACACCTGTGTCTTTTATATGTAATCAATTTCTCTTTCGAGGAGTAGACTTAAGTAATGAAGCCACTTCAGTAATCCCTCAAAACTTTTCTTTAATCAATATCCTCTATGCCCTAGGAGCAAGCATTCCTTTTCAGAGCTTTTTCTTATTTTTGAGTCTCACATTATATTGATTTATATAGGCTTTCAAATTGCATTATTCTATCCTCCAACTGTAAAGAGTTTGTGCTAAAGCTGGTGTTTCTTGGTAAGAATGTTATGGAGGCAAATACATCATTTCAGCTTATTTACTTCATTCCACTGGCTTTAAGAAAATATCATTTCTCCTTACCTTCTCAGTGTCAAGAAAAGAAAGTCAAGCTCTTTCACTGACATGACTTTTGGGGAGTGCAATGAGGGCCAATTAAAATTTTATTTAAGAATTAATATTTTTTGTCCAAAAGATTTACACTTATGTATTCGTCATTTTTGTAAGTAACGTTATATGTTTCAAAAGGAACTGACTTTTTGCCTAAACATTTTTAAAGGAAAACCGGAGATTATAAAAACCACAAATCACTTATAATTACATCAACATAGAATGAAAGGTGTGAACTATTTGGCATGTGTATTTTCATTGTTTCATTTTTCTTACTTCTCCATTTTTACCTGGTATACAGATAGAACTCTAGGGAAGTATTAATTTACAATACAACTCATCAATTATAATGCAATAAGTAGATAGACAGATAGTTGACCCTTGAACAACATGAATTTGAATGGCATGCGCTCACATATGCATAGATTTCCTTCTACCTCTGCCACCCTTTAGACAGCAAGACCAACACCTCCTCTTCCTCCTCCTCCTCCTCAGCCTCCTCAACAGAGGTGAAGACCTTTATGAGGATCCACTTCCACTGAATAAATAGTAAATATATTTTGTCTTCCTTATAATTTTCTTTAACATTTTATTTTTGCTAGCTTTACTGTAAGAATACGGTATATATAGCATATAATGCATATCACATACAAAATATGAGTTAATCTGCTGTATATGTCATTAGTAAGGCTTTGAGTCAAGAGTAGGCTATTAATAGTTAAGCTTTGGGGAGTTGAATGTTGTACATGGATTTTTGAGTGCACTAGAGGTCAATGTTCCTAACAACTATGCTGGCCAACTGTCATTTATTTATATATAATTGTATATATTAATACATATATAACTATGTATATATACACACACACACAACGTATCTCCAGAAATGATATATATTAGTAGAGTGAATGTTTGAGCATAATTCAGAGGGTGGTGATTCTCCACATAGACGTTTCTCTCCAGATTCCAAGTGCACATGAATTTTGGGGTGACATCACACAACCCATAATGCCTCTGAACGGTTTATTGTGTAGAGAACACAGCAACAACATAATCTCATTAATTCCTCAAGCTGCTCACTCTTGGGTTTTTGTTATGTGTTAGACCAAGCTAGTCCTGATACACAGCATATTGTGTGTTTTTTATTTTTAAAATCCATTCAATCCTCCTGCCAAAATTTTCTAGTCTGTCTCTCAATGTATCTATCAATCCATCCATA
>NW_012101098.1:2019963-2061772 GCF_000951045.1 Mandrillus leucophaeus | reverse complement strand
CTCTACTGAGTTCCTCACACCTCTTGGATATAACAAGAGACTCAAAGAATTGGGGAACTCCTTTTAAGGCACCAGAATTATACACCTGTGTCTTTTATATGTAATCAATTTCTCTTTCGAGGAGTAGACTTAAGTAATGAAGCCACTTCAGTAATCCCTCAAAACTTTTCTTTAATCAATATCCTCTATGCCCTAGGAGCAAGCATTCCTTTTCAGAGCTTTTTCTTATTTTTGAGTCTCACATTATATTGATTTATATAGGCTTTCAAATTGCATTATTCTATCCTCCAACTGTAAAGAGTTTGTGCTAAAGCTGGTGTTTCTTGGTAAGAATGTTATGGAGGCAAATACATCATTTCAGCTTATTTACTTCATTCCACTGGCTTTAAGAAAATATCATTTCTCCTTACCTTCTCAGTGTCAAGAAAAGAAAGTCAAGCTCTTTCACTGACATGACTTTTGGGGAGTGCAATGAGGGCCAATTAAAATTTTATTTAAGAATTAATATTTTTTGTCCAAAAGATTTACACTTATGTATTCGTCATTTTTGTAAGTAACGTTATATGTTTCAAAAGGAACTGACTTTTTGCCTAAACATTTTTAAAGGAAAACCGGAGATTATAAAAACCACAAATCACTTATAATTACATCAACATAGAATGAAAGGTGTGAACTATTTGGCATGTGTATTTTCATTGTTTCATTTTTCTTACTTCTCCATTTTTACCTGGTATACAGATAGAACTCTAGGGAAGTATTAATTTACAATACAACTCATCAATTATAATGCAATAAGTAGATAGACAGATAGTTGACCCTTGAACAACATGAATTTGAATGGCATGCGCTCACATATGCATAGATTTCCTTCTACCTCTGCCACCCTTTAGACAGCAAGACCAACACCTCCTCTTCCTCCTCCTCCTCCTCAGCCTCCTCAACAGAGGTGAAGACCTTTATGAGGATCCACTTCCACTGAATAAATAGTAAATATATTTTGTCTTCCTTATAATTTTCTTTAACATTTTATTTTTGCTAGCTTTACTGTAAGAATACGGTATATATAGCATATAATGCATATCACATACAAAATATGAGTTAATCTGCTGTATATGTCATTAGTAAGGCTTTGAGTCAAGAGTAGGCTATTAATAGTTAAGCTTTGGGGAGTTGAATGTTGTACATGGATTTTTGAGTGCACTAGAGGTCAATGTTCCTAACAACTATGCTGGCCAACTGTCATTTATTTATATATAATTGTATATATTAATACATATATAACTATGTATATATACACACACACACAACGTATCTCCAGAAATGATATATATTAGTAGAGTGAATGTTTGAGCATAATTCAGAGGGTGGTGATTCTCCACATAGACGTTTCTCTCCAGATTCCAAGTGCACATGAATTTTGGGGTGACATCACACAACCCATAATGCCTCTGAACGGTTTATTGTGTAGAGAACACAGCAACAACATAATCTCATTAATTCCTCAAGCTGCTCACTCTTGGGTTTTTGTTATGTGTTAGACCAAGCTAGTCCTGATACACAGCATATTGTGTGTTTTTTATTTTTAAAATCCATTCAATCCTCCTGCCAAAATTTTCTAGTCTGTCTCTCAATGTATCTATCAATCCATCCATATATCTATTCCATCTATCTCTCCATCTATCTAATCTATCATCTATCTATCCATCATTTATCTGTCTGTCTTTCTGCTAATCTACCTACCTATGTATTATCTAGCTATCTACCTATCATCTGTCTGTCATCTGTCTACCTACCTACCTATCATCTACTTATCTCCCTATCATTTATCTGTCATCTATCTACCTATTATCTATCTATCTATCTATCTATCTATCTATCTATCTATCTATCTATCATCTCTCTATCTCATCTATCATCTATTATAACTAGCTAGGAACCATTTACTATTCTATCATCTATGTATCTATATTTGTATCTATCTATCATCTATCTATCTATCTATCTACCTACCTATCGTCTATCATCTGTCTACCTATCTATAATATATCTATTTATCTCTCTATTTTATCTATCATCTAGCTATCTAGCTATCATCTATTTATTCTATCTCTATCAATCTACCTATCACCAATCTATTATCTATTTATCATCTATCAATCAATCAATATATCTATCCATCTATATCTATCTATCCATCCATCTACCTATCATCTATCTACCTATCATTCATTTATTATCTATCATCTATCTATCTACCTATCATCCATCTATTATCTATTCATCTATCATATATCAATCTATCTATATATATCTATTTATTATCTATCATGTATTAATCTATATCTATCTACCTATCATCTATTTATCCATCCATCTATCTATCTACCGATCATTTATCTATCTGTCTATTTACCTATTATCTATCTATCTATCATCTATCTATCTATCTATCTATCTATCTATCTATCTATCTATCTATCTATCTATCTATCTGAGTAGCACCATCCTAGGAGCTTTTCTGACTGTATCTGTGGGGAAACCACAAAACTCAGAGTGATTTTTTTTTCTTTCTGCCATAAGAAGTCATCATGTGAAAGTAGGCTAGGGTCATAGACTGGACTCGCACGATTTCATTTAGTCGTCTTTTAATTTGTGCTCTAGAGAGCACCCAATGATGCTCTTTACATCAAAAACTTGGCCTTGCCTTTCTCCACGTCTCATTGTATTTGAAGTTCTAAAGACGGTGACTATGACTGACAATGTCCCATCTAACCTGGCTCCCATGGGCAGCTCCCTCCACCCCTTCCTTGCTCCCCTAGATTTTCTTGGATTCAGACACACAAGTCTTTAAATTTCTGGACAAAGCCAAGTTTGTTCCCTCCGTAGGATGTTGGTCTAGAGCCCTACACTTCTTTCTTGGAGTTCCCTTGGTGGTGTCTCCCTCTGATGTCTCAGATTCATGTAACTACTGCAGATAGGTTTCCATTATTCCTGTATTCTCTCACCCAGTATTTTACCTTCAGAGCACTTAGCACAAGGTAGAGGTATATAATATATATAATAATTTTGTATGTTTTCTCTACTCTTCTACTGATCCATAGTCTCTATGACAGCAGGGACTCTATTTCTTCATTGGTATTATTCAGTAATTTGTACTCAATTCATAGCTCCTAATACAATTAACCATGCATATTTGTTGAAGGAAGGCATGTGCAATCTCTTAACAATCTTCATATGCTTTATGCAAATAATATGAAGATGCAAAGAATATTCATATTCTTTGACTCATTTCCAATTTTAACAAGATCATGTAGGGAAATAACAAATACATATACAAATAGGATGATGTTTTTGCATCTTAAAGAATAATAAAGGTGGCCTATAAAGGATATTGTACATAATTACTCATTCAACCATTATTTTTATTACTGAAATGAAAATAAATGTATTTATTTATTTTCACTCACACTATATGTATTTTATATCATAATTTCAGTCATAAGCAAGTTATTGTATCTTGGGAGACTCTTGTTTTATAAATTACTAACCGTCTCCTCCTGGGAGCCCTAGTGCTAAAGTTAAGTAAAATAATTATTTTTTAAAATGGGGCCAAGTGTGGTGGTGCATGGCTATAATCCCGGAGTTCTGGGAAGCTGAGATGGGAGCATCACTTGAAGTCAGGAGTTCCAGACCAGCCTGGGCAACATAGTGAGACTTTGTCTCTATAAAAACCAAAAAAATAGCCAGATGTGGTAGCGCACACCTCTAGTCTCATCTACTAAGGAGGTTGAGGTAGGAGGATCACTTGATCCCAGAAGTTTGAGGCTGCAGTGAGCTCCACTGCACTCCAGCCTGGGTGATGGAGTGAGATTGTGTCTTAAAAACAAGCAAACAAAAAAAGGTTGAATTATCTATCCTTTCTTAAATTAAAAAAAGTAAAGATCTTGATGCTTTTGAAGACATGAATCTTCAGAATTTCCTTTTTAATTGATTGCTAAATTTCCACCTCTCTCAAGTAAAAGGCTTAACATCAGTAACTGACCACTACTGTAACTTAAGAAAGAAAAGCACACCCATGTAAGACACAGGGACTCACTCTAGCCATCTCTGTTACACAGACGAATTTCAGGATCAGGCCCGGCAAAGCACAACTGCCTTCTGGGGAAGCTTATATGACCGATCCAGGGGCATGAATCCTGTTTCTCCAATACCAAGCTTGTCCTGTTTATCCAATGCCGATAGTTTTTTTTTTTTTTCTTAAAACCTCACAGCAGAGCATTCAAACCCCACTTCAGGTTCTTCCACTTAGCAAGACATTGGACAATTTAGTGAGTCTCTCTCACCCTCAGTTTCCTTATCAGTGAACTGGGAGTAATAGATTCCTCACACAGCCCTGTCAGTGACTGTTGTGGTGATGTAGATGAAACCAATGTTAAGCCCAACATCTGGGCTATATCAGAGACTCCAGCAGTGCTAGTTTGTCAGTATTATTCTTTTCCTCATCTTTGTCTTTACCTTTTCTTTCTTATCTTGCTTCCCATGCTTTTTCTTCTCTTATTCCTCTTCCTCCTCAATGCTATTTTACTCACTTGGCTTCTCCTTACCATAGAAAATTTCTAGACAACTGGCAAAGTGATAAAAAGCCCTCAGTGCACTGCAGGACATTTTATCTCTGTTTCATTGAGTCTTTCTCATTTGTACACTGGACTGTTAGTGCCCTGAGGAGCTAGAGAGTCTATTGGATGCTTTCAGTTCTCTTGCCTAGTACAAGCTCCACAGAAATTAAAGAACAGTTAAATAATTGGAGGTTTGAACAGGCTAATAGACGAAGGGAGGTGTGCCTACTTGTCTTTGTTTCAAATAAGAAACCAAGGCTGAATAGGCTAGATAGGATAGAAAGACAGGAAGTTAGATAGATACACAGACAGATACTAGGTAGGTAGGTAGGTAGATAGATAGATAGATAATAGATAGATACGATGGATAGATGAATGATATGATAAAGAGATAAATATTATAGATTAATAGATAGATGATAGATATATATGATAGATATGTAGAGATGACAGATGATAGATAATAGATATGATAGACAGATATGATATTTAGATGATAGATATGATAGAAAAATTGATATGCTAGATAAATAGATGATAGATAATAGATGATTGATAGATGATAGATAGATGATGGATACATATAGAAATAGATGATAGATGAAAGATAGACATGGGAGATATTGAGACAGATATGTAGTAGACGATAGATATGTAGTAGATATTGAGATAGACAGATAACAGATAGATGATGGATGGAAAGGCAGGTAGAGAGATGATAGATATATGGATAGTTAAACAGATGATGATCAAGATAGATAGTAAGTAGATAATAGAGGTATATAATAGATAGATAGATTGATTGATAGAATGAATAGATAGATAAATAGAGAGAGAGAGATAGATGTGATAGATAGATAAATGGTTCAGGATTATCACTGAGGCCAGGAGTTTGACAGAAAACTGTATGACATAACGAAACTGCATCTCACAAAACTTGCCATTCAAGATGGCAATGAGTCCAATCATTTCTATTATTTACCATGTTTGTTGCTTATATAATAATTGTCTATCATTTTCAATCCATTTTAGCACTGTGGGCCCAGGAACATAGGGCCTGGCATTTTGTAAATGCCTTATAAATCCTTGTTGAATAAATAAAGTATTTCCCACTCTATTTCCTTGAAGTTTCTTAACATGTTAAATTTTATACTCATACACTTATTTGTGAATTGCCTCGTGAATGAATTCCTGATTAGTCTCAGATATAAATACTACAATTGAATCAAATCCTTGGTACATCTAGGTAGATATTTTCCTGAGATCAAGCACATGGGCCTCTGCTAATGTTACCCTCAATTTTCCCTAATCCTTTCGGCTACCCATTATGAATCTATTTTAAAATTTTTTAAAATCTGGAACTTAATAATCTTTGCATTCTTATCTTCAACCAGCTCTTGGACTAACAATTCCCTGAAGTGTAAATTCCATAGTATTTTTATGAATACTGAGTCAGGTCCTTGAAGATTTCAAGGAGCTCTTTGCAGTACTCCTAGCATTTGTTTAGTAAGTTTGCTATTTATGGGCTTTGCTGCTCTTCTCTGGAACCTCAACCATTGAGGGTGAGGAGTCTCTCTACTGGCCTCAAAGGGGATTTTTATTTTTGGACCAAATCTCAGTATAGTTTTCCTAAAGTAGAAAAAGTAACATTTTGAAAACCGATGCATGTACTCAGAACATCAGGAGGAACTTGGTGGTCCATCTGGAATATAATTTATTAATTAGATTAATTAATGAGATCAATTAATCAGTTATGCCCCCTTATACATGTATTTGAATTTAAAAATTTCCTATTGCATATGGTAACACACACATGTGCCTGCATATACATAACACTTGCTCACATGTGTTCCCTACATACATGCACATGCACATACATGCACAAGCATGCATGCACTCACACACAACAGGTTTGCTTTCATATTTCCTCAGCAAGGCAGAGACTGTTATTACCGTGCTTCTTGTTTCATCACAAGAAAATGCTCTCTTTTTAGGATGACTGCACTCTCATGTATATTACAACACTGTTCATAATAGTTAAGTTATAGAACAACCTAAGTGTCCATCAGTGGATGATGGATAAAGAAAATGTGCATATCCACAATGGAATATTACTAAGCCATAAAAAAGAATGAGATCCTGTCATGTGTTATTTTGCAGTTGTATGGGACAACTACCCATGTTGCCCCAGTTAGAAATAATCATGTGCTCTTTTTTTGTGGCTTCCCTAGAAATGTATCTACAGTTCCAGCACAGGTCTTCAATATCTCTTACAACATTGGTACATGCTTATGGCTCTATTCCATCAATTAAAGCATTCTCAGTGACACAATTAAGGTTTTACTCATCCTATTAATACCTCTCAAGTGCTTAGCATGGTGCTATATAACTGAACTTTTACTTGTGAGCTAGATAGTTTTCCAGGAGTTCGAATCCACCTTCAAGGATTATGAACAAAAGTTCGTGTGCATTGTATTTTTCCAGGAAGAACTTGTGGTTTTTATGAGATTGATAATGTTGCTTGAGATTAAAGAGACAGAGAGAGAGAAAGAGAGACAGAGAGAGAGACATGGACCTTTTCACATAGTAGACATTCAGTAAACATTTGCTGAATGTAAGTGAATTATGGAGGAAGAAGTGAGGGCATACATGTATTTATGAACAGTTTTAGGTGCTCTCCACAGCCTTTGCCCATTTATTACTGCAGCTCCTGTTGAGATGGTTCATCCATGTAGGTTTTTACTCGTTTTATGCAGCTGTGCCTTACAGTAGCTGACCTTGAACTTCTTACTTCCTTCTAGGAAGAGTTTCCTCTGAGCGGTGACTCCTGATGAATGAGGGCCAGAGACCAAAGGCTAAGTGGATACCAGATCCTCCATGTGTTCTGGGAGTAGACAGTTCTGATATATACTTCACAAGGTGCCTCAAAACACCTCATAGATGCAAACACCATTTGACCACTGAGTGGTGAACTACATCCATAAGGCATCTTTGTGTGTGGGGGTGGGGGAGGGGTTGTTGCTTTTTTCTTTGAAATAAATATTTGTTGGGTAGTAAATTTCATGTTTTCAGTTGATGCAGAATAGTTGTACATGTTTATGGGATACATATAAGGTTTTGATACATTCTGATATGATTTGGTTCTGTGTCCCCACCCAAATCTCATCTTGAATTGAAATCTTCGGGTGTTGGGAGAGGGACCTGATAGGAGGTGATTGGATCTGGGGGTGAATTTCCCCCTTGCTGTTCTCGTGATAGTGAGTGAGTTCTCACGATATCTGATTGCTGTTTGGCACTTCCTGCTTCTCTCTCTCCTGTGGGGAAAAGAAAGAGAGATCAGCCTGTTACTCTGTCTATATAGAAAGAAGTAGACATAAGAGACTCCATTTTGTTCTGTATTTGAGATGCTGTTAATCTGTGACCCTACCCCCAACCTTGTCCTTGCAAGAGACATGTGCTGTGGTGACTCAAGGTTTAATGGATTTTGGGCTGTGCAGGATGTGTCTTTGTTAAACAAGTGCCTGAAGACAGCTTGCTGGTTAAAAATCCTGCCCATCCCTGGGCAATGGAACATCTCGGTGTGAGACCCGATTGTATGCTCTGTTTACTGAGATAGGAGAAAACCGCCTTACGGCATAAGGCGGGACTTGCTGGCGCAATGCTGCTAAGAGGTTTATGGAGATGTTTGCATATGCATATCAAGGCACAGCATTTTCCTTTGAACTTATTCATGTCACAGAGATCTTTGTCCATATGTCTTACTGCTAATTTTCTCCCTTCGATGATCCTATTGTCCTGCCACTCCCTTATCTTTAAGATGGTAAAGATAATTATCAATAAATACTAAGGGAACTCAGAGACCGGTGCCGGCGTGGGTCCTCTGTAAGCTGAGCGCCAGTCCCCTGGGCCCACTTTTTCTTTCTCTATACTTTGTCTCTGTGTCTCATTTCTTTTCTCAAGTCTCTCGTTCCACCTAACAAGAAACGCCCACAGGTGTGGAGGAGCAGGCCACCCCTTCACTCTCCCTCCTACCATCTTGTGAAGAAGGTGCCTGCTTCCACTTTGCTTTCCACCATGATTGTAAGTTTCCTGAGGCCTCCCCAGCCATGCAGAACTGTGAGTCAATTAAATCTCTTCCCTTTATAAATTACCCAGTCTCAGGTAGTATCTTTATAGCAGCGTGAAAATGAACTAATATTCATGCTTTCAATGTGTCATGATTAAATCAGGGTAATTCACATATCCACCATCTCATTTATCTTTTGAGAACCTTCCAATTCTTCTAGTTATTTTGAAATACACGATACATTATTAACTATAGTCACCCTACTGTGCTATTGAACACTAGAACTTATTCCTTCTATCTAAGTGCATCTTTGTAGACATTAGCCAATCTTTCTTCATCTGCCTACACAAAAACCCTTCTCATCCTCTGATACCTATTATTTTACTCTCTACCTCCATGAGATCCACCTGTTTAGCTCCTACAGATGAATGAGGTCATGCAGTATTTGTCACTCTGTGCCTGGCTTATTTCACGAATGACCTCCAATTCCATCAATGTTGCTGAACATGACAAGATCTCATTTTTTATATGGCTGAATAATATTCCATGGTGGATATGCACATTTTCTTTATCTCTTCATCCATCAACAGACACTTAGGTGGTTCTATATCTTGACTATTATGAATAGTGTGATATATATGAGAGTGCAGTCATCCCTCCAATATTGGCTTCATTTCTTTTGTAGGTATACCCAGCTGTGGAATTGCTGGATTGTATGATAGCTCTGTTTGTATCTTTTGGAGGAACCTTTATACTAATAGTGTATTAACTTACATTCCCACCAACTGTATAGGATGGTTCCCCTTTCTCTTCATCCTTGCATATGGCATCTTTGAATAGACTTTCATTTTCTCTTTCAGTACCTCTTCTTTCATTGTTTCTTGAAACCATGTAATTAAACTACTTGCACTAAAGCCAGAATACCTGGGATGCACAGTTGTAAACATTTCAAAGAACATCTACACAGCCCACAAGTTATGTATAATATGCTTATCTGATCTGTTCCTTAGTAAAACATACAATTGCAAACCACATGCCCATTGTAACTGGATGGGTACATTTCTCTGTCCAATACAGTTTCTTAGGATGGACTTGTGCATGGTAAAAAGTCAGTAAATGTGCAGGCAAAGAAAACTCAGAAATCCAATGGATTTGTTTAAAGAGCCTCTGTAATCCACAAATTCATTTTCCTGCCGTAATCATCCCAACCTGCCATTTACAAAACAAATTAACTTCCTTATTTAAACAGAAGAGATAGTATTGTGCTACAAGTTATCAGTGTTCTTTTCTGTCCCTCCCCCAACATATTTTTTTCTCCAAACAGATATTTTGGGACAAAATATCTAGAAAAATGTTTCAAATTTAAATACTTATTTGTTTAAATTTTAGTGATAAGATAAAGACACTGTCCATAAAATACTCTTGGATATTAGTCCCAACTTTCAAAACAATGCATAATGGAGGTGCCTGGAAAAATTATGTTGTAATTGATCCATCAGTTAAAAATCAGATTAATTCGGTCTACACAAAGGGCTCTCAGCTCCATGCTTTTGGATAAGTAATAAATCTCTTATATCCTCACAACCTGATAAACAGGTAAGGTCTGCAGTTTAAATATTTGATGATCTGAGAAATTAAATATATTACAACTCATAGAACAAGGCTTTGCTATATAAATCATAAACACTTTAAAGAAAAGAAAAAGAGTGGCAGCCACAGGTGTTCCATCCTATTACTGCCTATTTCAGTGAAAAACCATTTCTTTGTTTACTCTAAAAAACTGAATACTGGATACAACTGTGTTTCTGGAAATTCAATAGAAACAGGTTGCTACTTAGCAATAATGACATAAGGACATTCATATATCACTGCTCCTATAAGTGTCCATTCAAAACGTTGATTCCTGTTTTTGAGTTGGTCTCTTCATTACCGGTGCTTTCAATGAAAAGTTTTCATATGTTTAAACACAAATATGAAATTATTATTTTTAAAATATTACCTGAATTTATGTATGTAATTAAAAGTGCATATTGGTCCCCTCTGCTATTCCTTTGGATGGATAATTATCTGCTCTCTTTGAACTGAAATGGGACTTTTTGTATTTGGACCACATATCCCAACTGACATCCACCTTCCCTGGCACCATATTTACCCTAACTGAGAATACCAGTGGATGAGTCTGGAAACTGTAACATAGAATGTGGTAGTTTCTTCCCCTGTGAAAAACTTATTTATAAAATGCTATCATATATATATATATATATATATAAACTTTAAAGCAATGTAACATTGACTCAGAGCTTTAAATTAGCTACTATATTAGATAGGACTTTTTAAAAGATACTTGTTTCGGGAATCACACATTTATTAAAATCTCTGAACAACAGTTAGAAAAGGCAGCATTTGTGTTAAACGTCTTCATGTTAGAAAACACTAGATTTTTTTTGAGAGCTTCGTATATTGCTAAAAACATGAGTGATGGGTAGTATTTCAAGGAGTCTACACATCCGTAGATATTTCAGGTACCTAACTTCCCTTAAGTATTTTATTTTATTAAAAATATGGAGTCTTGACATTTCTAATTTTGTGTCCTTTTTTTTTTTTTTTTTGCTTTACGTGATGGATGGATAGTGATAACTAGCTTTAGATTTAACATACGCACAATATAGGATGATGTACCTTTCACCATAGCAGATCAATAATCTGTTTATTTTTATTTTTGTTTTCTTTCCTATCTTTTAACATCATTTTTAATATTTAATTTTTGTGGATACATAGTAGGTATATATATTGATGGGGTACTTGAGATGTTTGGATACAGGCATGCAATGTGTAATAATCACATCATGGAGAATGGGGTTCCATCCCCTCAAACATTTATCCTTTGAGTTACAATCCAATTACACTCTTTAAGCTATTTTAAAATGTACAATTAAGCTATTACTGACTATAGTCACCCTGTTGTGCTGTCAAATAGTAGGTCTTATTCATTCTTTTTTTGGGTACCCAATAATCATTCCCACCTCCCTACCACCAGCCCCCCATTACCCTTCCCAGCCTCTGGTAACCATCCTTCTACTCTCTATGTCTATGTGTTCAGTTGCTTTGATTTTTAGCTCCCAATGAATAAGTGAGAACATGCGTTGTTTGTCTTTCTGTGCCTGGCTTATTTCACCTAGGAAATGAGTATATCAGAGAGATACCTGCACTCCTCTGTTTGTCACAGCACTGTTTATAATATTACAGCTAAGATTTGGAAGTAACCTAAGTGTCCATCAACAGATGAATGGATAAAGAAAATGATCTCTGTTTAGATCTTCATGTTGAAATAAAGTTTACGCATAAATGAGTTGCCTTGTTTTAAGTTTAGATTCTAGGAATAATTAAGGAGGCAGGAGAACATGTAGACAATAGTTTTTACTACTTAGATAATTCCCAGTTACTTCTCTAAGCCATGTATTCTTTCTGTACAAAGGTTAGGCAAATAATCATCAAGTAGTTTCCAGATCTGGAACCAATGTCGCCAAAGTCATTCTGAGAATCCATTCTTGAAATAATCAATGTTCGGTGCATGACTTATTCTAGATTCTTACCTAAGCCTTCCTCACTTGAGTTTGGAAAATAAGTTTTATAAATTGCATTCATCTCAGCATGACTTTACTTGAACATAGAAGCTGATGTTTTGAAAAACAAGTCTAATGAGGAGTTCACTACACAACATTGGGTGAGTGTGTGTGTGGGGGTGTGTGTGGACATAATGTATTTTCTTTCATTTTCCATTTCAGATTCTTATCGTTTGATGGTTTTAATTTTTCAGATTCTTATTAAGCAAGGAGCAGGACATCAATTGTCTTATTACTGCAACCTACTGAGAAGGGAATTTTCGGGCAGTAAAATAGAAATCTTTATGGATTATATGATAGAAGTCATCTTCTGATAATGACTTAGCCAGCCAAGTAAACTAAAGCTGCCTCTAAATATGTAGAGACAGAATTGTCTCTGAAATGTATGTTTATAACTAATAGAGATAGTTTGAATGATCCACACAAAGGTCTGAATAGTGGCAGATTAAACCATGTTTTTGGCCGGGGACGCTGGCTCACATGTGTAATCATAGCACTTTGGGAGGCCAAGGCAGGAGGATCCCTTGAGCCCACCAGTTCAAAACCAGCCTGGGCAATATAGGGAGAACCCTCTCTTTAAAAAATAAAAATAAAAATATTAGCTGGACCTGGTGGCGCACCTGTAGTCCCAGATACTCGGGAGACTGAGGTGGGAGAATCGCTTGAGCCCAGGAGGTTGAGGCTGCAGGGAACTATGATCTCATCGTGTCACTGCACTGCAGTCTGGGCCACAGACTAATACCCTGTCTCAAAAGAAAAAAAGTGTTTTTATATCCTTATTGTTCTATCAACCAAAATGTTTACACAGGCATCTATGAAGAAATGTCTCTCTTTGTATCCATAAATATGTATTTACAGCATATATACACACAAAAGGACATATACATGTGAACACATATCAACATACATCCTTCCTATGTTACCTTGAAAACTGTTGATCATCTTTAAGTAAACGGCTACTCTCTTCACCTTCCTACTGCATACAGAAAACTGAGCTGGAGCTTGACTGAAAACAGTGTCAGCATTTGGAATTTCTGTGTTTATGATATTTGACCTAGGATTTGTGCATTTTATTGGAATAAAATTATATACAGTAAAGTTTGCTGAACTTCAATGTACAGTCCAATGAGTTTATAAATGCAGGTGTTTCTATTCATGTGAAAACATTACTCAACTGGAGTCTTTAGTGAATGTGTTGTTTTTTGCATAAAAGTGTATTGATGGGAATTGTGGATTGTTGGTCGTAAAAGAAACTGCCCAATTTACATAGTTATTGCACAGTTTTACACCCTTACCAGTAAGAACTGCAGTAGTTCATGTCTTCTCCAACTCTTGGTGTTGACAGTTTGCTAATTTCAGCTATTTTATTGGGTGCATGTTGGCATACCATGGTTGTTTTAGTTTTCACTTTGTTAGTAAGTAATGATAATGAGAATCATTTTATGAGTGTGTTGGACAGTCCTATATCTTTGTTCCTATATGTGTCTGTTTAAAACTCTTGTTTTTTTTTGAATTGTTTATGCTTTTATTATTGATATATATTGTTTGTGTAAAATATGACTATGAGTTCATTGTTAGCCATTGATATTACAAATACATTTGCTCACTTTATGCCTTCCCTTTTTATTTATTTAATGTTACTTTGGATGAAAAGTTTTAAATTTTGATGTCTCCAGTTTATATTATTATTATAAGATTAGTGTTCTGCTCAGAAAATCTTTGTCTGTTCCCAAGTTGCAAAGACATTCTCCCATGTCATCTTCTAGTTTTATTTACTTTTTATTATCATTTTAGTCTTTTATATTTCAGTCTACAAATTGTTCTGAGTTTATTTTAGGGGACAGTGTGAAAAATGGATGAAGACGCACATTTCCTTTACTAGTGAAGCCAGGCCCAGTCATTAAAGCCTCTTAGCTTTCCTCAATGATTTGTGTGATGCAATTGTCAAAATTGTTTGTGAGTATGAGTGGGTCTATTTCTGAACTACCGACTCTATTCTGTCAGTCTCTGTCTATCCTTATACCAGTAACACACTGTCTTCATAACTGTAGTTTCATAATACATTTAAAATCAGGTCAAATAATTTTTTCCTTTATTTTCAAGGTTTTTTTGGGGGGGCAACTCTAGATCCTTTACACTTACATTAAATTTTAGTCTCAGCTTGCCAATATCTGCAAAACAGTACTCTGGGTGTTTCATTTGATTTGTTTGGAATCTATAGATCAATTTAGGGATAACTGGCAATTTCACAATATTGAGTTTTCCAACCCGTGAGCAGGGTATATTTCTTTGTCTACTTAGGGATTCTCTAATTCAACTTGGCACTGTTTTGCAGTTTTCAGAGTAGATGTTTTTGACAACTTTTTAAAAATATATTTTAGATGCATTGTGTCTTTTGATGCTATTGTACACAAAAGTGATTTACAATCAATTGTAAATGGAATTTAATCACATACGGTGATTGTTTATTACTTGTGTATGGAAAATTTGCAGTCTTGGAACTTGTAGAACTCATTTATAGGATCCAGGGGTTTATTTATAGATTTCTTTGAATTTTCTACCTGCAAAATGCCACCTGTGAATAATTTTATTTCTTCTTTCTCAAACTTTGTTCCATCATCTATCTCTATCCATCTGTCTATGTATCTATTATCTAGCATGTCTACCTATCCATCTATTATCTAGCATATCTATTTATCTATATCTATCATATCCATTATCATATCCCTCTATCTATCCATCTACCTATTATTATCTCTTTCTTTTATCTGTCGGTAATATCCATCTATTTTCTATCTATCCATCCTTCCTATCTGTCCATCCATCTAATTATCTATAAATTATCATTTGCATGTCTGTTTTCAATCTACCCACCCATTATCTATCTACCTATCTTCCTGTTCGTCTGTTTTGTACTATAAGATCAGCTAGAACATCTTCTACAAATTTCATTTGAAGTGTTAAGAGGGATATCCTTCCTGGCATTCTCTCCAATTTTAGGATAAAATGTGTTCAATATTTAACCTTAAAGTGTTATGTTAGCTGAAGGTTTCTTAAAGGTATTCTTTGTCCAATGGAAGAACTTGCTCTTCTATTTCTACTCTGTTATCGTTGAATGTGTGTGCTAAATTGTGAATATATGTTGGATATTGTGAATGGCTTTCTCTGCATTTATTGAGATGATCATAGTATTTTTCTCTTTTAATCTGCTAGTGATGTGGTTAATTACACTCTTCTTAAAATGTCAAACCTACTTTGCATTCCTGGTATCAACCTCACAATGTAATGAAGCATTCTTCCTTTTATATTTAGCTAGATTCCATCTGCTAAAATTTTGAGGAGAATTCCTGCATCATCTATTGTCATGAGTGATATTAGTCGATAAACTGCTTCTTTGGGTTTAGTATTGGGATTATGCTGGCTTCATTATTTTAAAAGTCTGTAAGTATTACTTCCTCCTTTTAAATAAATTAATCTAAGATTGTTTTAAAAATATATATTCAGTAGAATTCACCAGAGAATCCGAGTCAAGACAAAGTGGTTGATTTTGGAGCAGGTTGAGGAGGGGGGCGGTGATGGCAGCTAGTTGTTAACTATAAATTCAGTTCCTTTAACAGATACAGTGCTATTTGGGATGTCTATTTTTTGTGGCAGTGTTGGCAAGTTGTGTTTTTAATAAAATCATCCATTTTACCTACGTTATCAAAATTCTAAGAATAAAGTCATTCATAATATTCCCTTACTATCTCTGTGGAATTTATGGCAATATCCTCTCTTTCATTTTTGATTTTGGTAATCCATGTTTTCTCTCTTTTTTCCTTGATCAGTCTAATAGCTTATCAATTTTATTGATCTTTCCAAATAAATATTCTTAAGTTTTGCTTTTCTAAGGTTTTGGCTTTTTCTATGTTATTTATTTTTCCTCTTTTATTGACCTGTGTTTTCTTTTTGACTTTAGCCAGTGTTCCTTTCCTACATTCTAAAGTTTAAAGCCTAGATCGCTGATTTTAGATATTTTATCTTTCTTTTAACTGTATTTAAAGCCATGAATTTCTCTCTTCACGTGATTTTAGCTGTATTGCATAAATCTTGAAATATTGCACACTGAGAGGAATGCGCACTGAGGTGGAGCCTCAGGAAGTTCACACCATTTGCAGGGAGGAGGAACCTGGCCCCTTCTCTTCCTGTGGCAACTAGAGATTTGAATGGCCAGGCAGAAAGTGCTGTAGCAGGGACTCCGGCCTTGTGAGAGTCCCTGCTTCCTCCTTTTCTTCCTTTTCGCCCAATAAAACCCTGTCTTACTCACCCTTCAAATAGTCTGCGAGCCTGAATTTTCATGGCCATGGGATGGACAAGGACCCCGTCTTTAGCTGAACTAAGGAATAGTCCTGTGACACTTGCAAAGTGTGTAAGTTGTGGGATATCGTGTTTCATAAATATCTATTAAGTTGACATGATTGATAGTGTGGTTCAAATACTCTGTATTTTCCAACCTGAATCTATGTACTTACGTTTTTTGGGATTTTTTTTGTCACTTTGTTTTGAAAAAGGATTGTCCCCATCTCCAGCTCTATGGATTTGTCTGTATGTCCCTTTATTTCTGTTAATTTTTGCTTTATTTTCTTTGAAGATCTGTTTTTCGAAGCATACGTATTTAGGCTTTTTATATCCTCTTGGTGAGTTGACCCTGCTATCTTGCGAAATGTTGCAATTTATATCTGGTTATCCTCTTTCTTTTGAAGACTATTTTATACGATATTACTTTGGCTAATCTGACTTGGCAGGTTCTTTGCTAAAACTGGCCTTTACAAGGAAATGCACCCTTGTAAGGAACTGGACGTAGGAGAAGGATCAGAGGCCTAAACAAAATTTGGTCAAACAGAGAATCTTTGTCGCTACCTCTCCTTGAAAGTGAAAATGACCCAAAAATCCCATAGACTGTTCTTTTGGATAAACGTGCATATGAAAAGGTGTTCAGCGTAACTGATCATCAGAGAAATGCAAATCAGTCACTCCAGTTAAAATGGCTTCTATCCAAAAGACAAGCAATAACAGATGCTGTCAAAGATGTGAAGAAAAGGGAACCCTTGTATACTGTTTGTGGGAATGTAAATCATTACAACCACTATGGAGGACAATTTGGAGGTTCCTCAAAAAACTAAAACTAGAGCTGCTATGTGATCCAGCAGTCCCACTTCTGGGTATATACTCCTGCCAAAGGAAATTAATATATTGAAGAGATATCTGCACTCTCATGTTTACTGCAGCACTACTCAATATAGCCAAGATTTGGAAGCAACCTAGATATCTGTTAACAGATGAGTGGATAAAGAAAACATGGTACATATACACAAGGGAGTACTAGTCAGCCATAAAAAAGAATGAGATTCTATTCTTTGCAACAACCTGGAGGAAACTGCAGATCAAGATGTTAAGTGAAATAAGCCAGGCACAGAAAGACAAACATCATATGTTTTTACTTATTTGTGGGAGCTAAAAATTAAAACAACTGAACTCATGGAGACAGAGAGTAGAAGGATGGTTACCAGAGGCTGGAAAGGTTAGTTGGGAGTGGAGGGCATGGTGGGAATGGTTAATGTGTACAAAAAATACAGTTATAAAGAGTGAATAAGACCTAGTATTTGATAGCACTACAGGGTGACTACAGTCAACAGTACTTTATACATTTAAAAATAACATTTGTACATTTAAAAATAACCTAAGGAGTATAGTTGGACTGTTTTTAAGATAAAGAATAAATGCTTGAGGTGATGGATACCCCATACATCCTGATGTGATTATTATACATTATATGCCTGTATCAAAATGTCTCATGTACCCCATAAATATATACACCTATTATGCACCTATAAAAATTAAAATTAAAATTAAAAAAATTAAAAGCAACATTAACTTGGTCATACCATGTTCATTTGAATGGCAAAGAGAAACTGATAGAATAGTAAGAAAATAAATGCACTTTCAACATTTGTAGCAGTGGTGAACTTGTTCCTGTAATAATAGCACTAAAGTTGTATATATTTTTTAATACTACATAACAAACAACTGCTGAGTTGCAAAGTAAATATTTGACAACCATGTTGATCTTCAGACCAAAACTTCAAACAGGCTGCAAAACAATCTTGCAGTTCATAGTTATTGTGTATCTATTTAACTGCTGAAAATGCCACCTGTTTATGCTTCCTGGCTATTTTTCTTTTCTTTCTGTGTGTCAATCATGTGTCACACATCCTGTGCATTTTCCACTCCAAGCTTAATGTATAAAAAAGAGAGTGGATTTCATCTGAATCATGAAAGCATACACTTTTGAAGTATGTTACAATTTTTTTGATACCCCGTTTTTATATTTGCCGTTTACGTGAGTAAATGTATGATGTGGCAATCATAATCAAGCTTCAATAGGAGCACATTGATAATAATGGAAGACAAATTTAAGTTGGGATTTCTCTACCTTTCATGTCCTTGGAAATGATGCTTTCTAGTTGAGGTCATCTTTATTCATTTCTGTGTTTATCTCTGACCCGCTAATACAATGCATTGCTCATTACCAATCCTATTTTAGTTTGGAAACTTAAATTTTTATCTATTTATACATGCTAGGAATTACACACTTCTTCACTCTTCTTAATTTACTTGGTTTCATTATCCTCACAATATATAAATTAAAAATGACAAAATCGATGAGCTAGAAAATTTCCATACAGAATGCAAATCATAAGTAACTGTTCACTATGCATTTCTTTTATCTTCGATGGAATGGAGTTTTCACATAAATAAAAAGAAAAATAAATCAGCACCTAAGCGTATAATACTCCCAAGCATTCTCTTCACGGAGCAGAGATGAAAATGACTCTGGTCAATTGGTGAAGGAAATACAGATTATGAGAAAAAGCATGGGACTCAAAATCAAGAAAACAGAGTCTTTAGAGCTGCTCTGTATTTGAAAGACGCACCATTCGACCAACATTTATTGAGCATCTACTATGTGCAATGCACTGTGCTAAGATTAAGAATCTCTATGCCTTACCCCAAGCCTTTGCCTAGAACTTTCAAAAACACCTTTCACCAACTTTTAGGTTGCCGGCTTCCAGAAGACAAATACCTGTAAAACCACAAGTAGAAATTTGAAAGTATTGTTAGTTTTCTTTCCGTATGCCTTCTCACCTCCGCCTTTTAGATAACTTTCCAATCATCAAATTTCCAACAATTTCAATGTTTAAATTTCTCAATGTTAATATGCAAACTTCACTGTTTCAATAATCCGCACTTATGAAAACAGCGATGCTTGAAGAGAGTAGGTGAGGCTGGTGGTTTAGCCTCTACTTCACCAAATTTGCTGTGTCCTAATTTTTTTTTTTTTTTTTTTTTCTGAGACAGGGTCTCACCATGCTGCCCAGGCTGGTCTCAAACTCCTGAGCTCAAGTGATGCCCCAACCCCAGCCTCCTGAGTAGGTGGTGTGTCCTACTTTTGAAAGCACTTTCTTCTTTTATTACATACTTTGTATAACTATATTGAAACTATATATACATGTGAGAGAATAAAGCAAAACGTAATGATGACTTCCCTTTCTAAACTAAGCACTGATGCCAGAAAGAGTACCAATGAAAACAAAAAGTAACTCTGTCTCATTATTTGCAACTACTTCTCTCCTACAGGAGCTGCGTCCTATTTATTTTACATCCTCCGTATGTAGCATCATATCTGGCAATTCATGCATTTTTAAAGAAAAAAAGAATCCTGAAATATAGTACAATAGGTAGGCACATTGTGGTTGGGTATTTGAAAAACAAATAAATACCTGGATTTTTATCTCATAATACAATCTATTATGGAAACGTTTTTGAAATATAAAATGCTTACATTTGAAAATGAACTCCTCTGCCTTACGAAGACTTCAGTTTATACTCTATTTGAAGGTGGTTATGGTTCTGAGCACTTCCTGTGCAACCAGCTTTTCAATTAAAAAGTGAGTTCTGAGTCCCCACAGAACCCTAAACATCACGTGGTTACATTTCTCTGCAATTTAGGGAATGCCAAATAGAAACAGCTTGGTCAATACCTTTTTTATTGTGGCTGGTTACTGATGAGAACTTTCAGCACCCTATGTTAGAATTTTCAAGTTTTTGCATTAAAAAATACTGGTGGAACCAGTGTTTAATGTCCCTTCTACCCACACATATGCATCCTGTGTCAGTGAACTTTGAGGAGGTCTATGCATCCTTTATTGTAGCTGGTGATTAATGAGTACTTTCAGCACCCTATTTTAGAGTTTGAGTGAACTTTATATTTTTGCATTTAAAAACATGCTGGTGGAACCCAGTGGTCAATGTTCCTTCTACCCACATGTAGACACCCTGTGCCAATGAACTTCGAGGGAGGTGCTCTTTACATTCTTTATTGTGGCTGGTTACTGATGAGCACTTTCTGCACCCTATTTTAGAATTCATATTTTCTAGTTTTTGCGTTTGAAAAAATGTGGGTAGAACCCAGTGTTCACTGTCCTTTCTACCCACACATAGACATCCTGTGTCAGTGAACTTTGAGGTGCTCTATACATTCTTCATTTTGGCTGGTAATTAATGAGTACTTTCAGCACCCTATTTTAGCATTTGTGTGTACTTTCCAGTTTTTGCATTTAAAAACATGCCCGTGGAACCCAATGGCCAATATTCCTTTTACCTATACATAGACATCCTGTGTCGGTGAACTTCAAAGCTGCTGATTAGTTTTTTCCTCCATAATATTTGACCTTCATAACTGCTACTGAAACCCCAATTTTCCATCTTCCTTGACTAATTGAAGAATAAAGTATTGTGAGAATTTTGAAGCTGACGTTTCTATAAGGCTAAATTTATGTAGCTGTGCCCTTTAGAGAATGCTTTGAAAGAAAATTGCAGCATGGGATCATAGGATTCAAGGACTAAGGGTGATAATCATGCCTTCCTCGAACTTTTGCTAAACTCAGATCCATCTCTATGCATCACTTACATTAAATCAAGTTTAGCTTAAAGCTGCCTCCTTATGTATTTTAAGTTCATCCTAAAGACTTACCTGTACATCTTAAACTATAACACCTAAAGGAAGTTGTAAGCAGACTGTAGCCTACTCTTGTGCCAATCACTGAATTTTGGCCAATCAAAGGCGCCCAACTCTTCAAATTGTGTTCAAATAAGACAGACACCGAGCTGTAACCAATCTGGCTGTTTCTGTACCTCACTTCCATTTCTGTACAATACTTTCCTTTTTTCTGTACATAATTCTTCTACCACGTAGCTGCACTGGAGTCTCCAAGCCTACTCTGGCTCAGGAAGCAGCCAGATTGGCAAATTGTTCTTTGCTCAATTAAACTCTGTTAAATTTAATTCAACTAAGGTTTTTCTTTTAACATTTGATATATACTAATATTGATTACTGAGTAAGCATCCTAGGTGTTTCATCAGAGAATATTCCCAATCATTTCTGTCTAATGGGAGCATACTAGCCATCTCTGTCTCTTCCCTAATATATCTCATTTTTGTAGTGCAGAAACACTTTAGTATTTCTCACAGCAAATGTTGTATTAAACAGAAATTATATCAAGATTATGAACAAATTAGGACAATGATGAGATGTTCTCTTCATCAGCATGACACCCTTTAAAATTCATTGGCAAGACTGACTGTAATAGTTGTAGAACTTGGTATACCCATTGGTATACAGAGTAGTATAATGGTCATTGGAGACTCATGGTGAAGGGTGGGAGCCACAAGGGATAAAAAACTACATGTTGGGTACAATGCACACTACTTGAGTGACAGGTGCACTAAAATCTCAGACTTCAGTGCTATACAATTCACCCATGTGACCAAAACCCACTTTAAAAAAAAATTAAAAATACTGACCTTGAGTGTTGTAGTAATCAGTTCAAGCTGCTATAACGGAATACCATAGACTGGTTGACTTAAACAACAGAAATTTATTTTCTCAAGGTTTACAAAGCTGAAATGTCCACAATCAGAGTGTCCATTGATTTGCTTCCTGGTGAGGAATATCTTCCTGACTTGCAGACAGCTGACTTCTTCCTGTACCCTCCCATGGCAAAGGAAGAGAGAGGGTGGGTGGGAGGGACAGAGACAGAGAGAAGAGAGAGACAGAGACACAGAGAGAAGAGAGAAAGACAGGGAGACAGAGAGGAGAGAGAGACAGAGACAAAGATGACAGAGAAAGACAGAGAGAGAAGAGAGAGGAGAGAGACAGAGACACAGAAAGAAGAAAGATAGAGACCAAAAAAACAGAGAGATGGAGGAGAGAGGAGAGAGGAGAGAGAAGAGAGAAACAGAGAAAAGAGCGAGAGAAGAGAGAGAAAAGAGGAGAGAGAGAAGAGAAAGAGAAGACAGAGAGGAGAGAGAGAGACAGAGGAGAGAGAGGGGAGAGGAGAGAGAGATAAAGACAGAGAAAAGAGAGAGAGAAGAGAGGGAATGAAGAGAAAAAGAGAAGGGAGGAGATAGAGAAAATGCTCTTATGTTTATTCTTCTTATAAGGACATATCCCATCATGGGGGCCCCATCCTCGTGACCTCATGTAAACTTAATCACCTTCCAAAGGTCCCACTTCCCAACAGCATCCCATCAAGGGTTAGGGTTTCAACATAGGAATTTGATGTGGTGGGAGCACAAACATTTAGTCGATAACACGAGTTCAGGTGGGAATCACAGTACCTTTCAAAAGAGAGAAGCAAGGTTAATAGCGATCATTGGATAAAACAAGATCATTAACAGAACAAATGGCTTAGAAAAGAAAGTCCCAAGCTCCGCTCCTCGCTCCCTGATTCAGAACCTACGTGTACTCCCAGTGGAATAACACGCAGCAGAATCTCTGGTCAATTTCTGTTCAGAAAAGGAATAAATTGTGTTTTTTTCCTTACGTTTCTCTGAGAGGAACATAGAATTGTAGACACTCAGGTTGAGGTGAGCATGCAATGGTCACATCCCTCCTGCTATGAATCTCTTCTTGACATCCCCCCTTCCCCCAGCACAAGCTGATGTTCCTACCTCAAAAAATGTTCACACACAAGACAATGGACACCGTCATTTAGGCAGCCACATGCCCAGGGCAGGAACTTGTCGCTCTATGAGAAGCAAAAAAGGGGTTGGGGCCATAGAATTGTGGACCAAGCTATCTGAGACAGGTCTCAATCAATTTAGAAAGTTAATTTTGCCCAGGTTAAGAACGCGCCTGTGACACAGTCTCAGGAGGTCCTGACTACATGTGCCCAAGGTGATTGGGGCACTGCTTGGTTTTATGGATTTTAGAGAGACATGAGACATCAATCAATATGTGTAAGCTATATATTGGTTCAGTCCAGAAAGGCGGGACCACTCCAAGTGGGGGCAGGAAATGGGGGCCTTCCAGGTCATGGGCAGATAATAGACAAAAAGTTGCATTCTTTTGAGTCTTTGATCAGCTTTTCACTGAATATAAAATTTACATATGAGAGTGGGACAGAGCAATAGTCACTTATACTATAGTCTGGCTCAGTGAATCTGCATTTTTGCATAAACGATTGGGCAGGGGAAGCAACCAGATATGCATTTTTCTCAGGTGAGCAGAGAGATGATGACCTTCTGTCCTGCACCTATGAAGATAAGCTATCCACTTACATTGCTAGGGTGGAATTCAAAAGAACTCTGTTTTTAGGGGAAACATCTTGAGGCCCACAAGGAATTTCTTTGTGAGGAAACTGTGAGGGAGGTATGTAACTTTTTTTTTTTAATCTTTGTAACTATCTTACCTAGGACTAAAATGAGAGACAGGCTTGCCGGATGCAGTTCTCAGACTGACTTTCCCTTTTGGCTTAGTGATTTGGGGATCCCACATCACTATTTTATTCTTATTTATTTATTTATTTTTATATTTGTATAATTTATAATTTTTATTTTTTAAATTTATTTTTCCTACACAGAAGTCTTTGTCAAAGGTGTGTTGATTGGTGGAAGAAAGGAATTTTTGAGGTGTCTCTTTGTTTTGCAAAGTGATGACAGGGAAACAAAGATCAATCAAAGCATTTTTGAAAAATTCGGCAACCCCACTTCTAAGAATGAGGCCAAGTTGGACTGAGAACCCTCATTCCAGGGAAACTAGTGGGTGACCGAGTTGAGTGGCCGTAATCACTTCAGTCCAGGAAAAGCAGTCAATGAGAGAGATGTTCTGCCATGATCACCTCTATCCAGGGAAACCAGTCCATGGTGGAGATGGTGGTCCTTGATGCCTTCAGTCCTGGAAAAGCAGTCCATAATCATGAAGGCAGGTTGTGCTTGCTTCGGCCCAGGGAACACAACGATGAGGGACCTAGAATGTTTATTCTTAGTTCAGAATAAGTGCACATAGTTACTTGAGTTACTCATTTTCACATAGGTTTATGCCTGCTTAGAAAACGTTCTCATGTTTAAGAAAACGTGTAGGATCAGTAGTACGTGAGTGGGCTTTCTGTTGTTGGAGCTCTATAATTTTGAACTTTTGCATTTGATCAGGGAAGGTTACTATAGACCAAACCTCATGTGAAGGCTGGTTCTGTTTTTCCATGGTATTGACTGTGATCTTATTTTTCTTGCTATTTAGGAGAATTTATTCTCTGGGGTTAATTGAGGATCTGCTGACGTTCCTGGTTCATTCTTGTCACGAAAATTGTTTGATAACCATAGTTTTTATGATATTTTAAATCAGAGACTTTGTATTTAGCTATATGCAGAGAGAACTTTATTTTTACTTTTTAAGAGAAACTTGTTAATTCCCTGCTTTTATATTTACTGCAATATCCTTTAAATGACTACAAGCACAGGTGCGACTTTTTGTGTTTTTTTTTTTTAAGAGATGGAGTCTCACTCCGTTGCCCAGGCTGGAGTGCAGTGGCATGATCATAGTGTCACGCACATCCATGTGAAGAGACCACAAAACAGGCTTTGTGTGAGCAATAAAGCTTTTTAGTCACCTGGGTGCAGGCGGGCTGCGTCCAAAAAGAGAGTCAGTGAAGGGAGATAGGGATGGGGCCATTTTATAGGATTTGGGTAGGTAAAGGAACATTACAGTCAAAGGGGATTGTTCTCTGGCGGGCAGGGGTGGGGGGGGTCACAAGGTGGTCAGTGGGGGAGCTTTTGAGCCAGGATGAGCCAGGAGAAGGAATTTCACAAGGTAATGTCATCAATTAAGGCAGGAACAGGCCATTTTCACTTCTTTTGTGGTGGAATGTCATCAGTTAAGGCAGGAACCGGCCATCTGGATGTGTACGTGCAGGTCACAGGGGATATGATGGCTTAGCTTTGGCTCAGGGACCTGACACATAGCTCACTGCAGCCCCAATCTCCTGGGTTCAAGTGAGCTTCCCTTTTTGACCTCCTGAATCACTGAGATTACGGACTTGAGACACTGTGCCTGGCACAGAGGTGTGATTTTTAAGGAATTCTCACCCACTTGCTCAAGACAGGTTATCAGGATCTGGATGTCGTCTGATAATGGTATTCTTCTAGAATCATGGTCGCAGTTGCACAGGCATTCAGAGGGGCTTGCTTCTCTGTTCATAATCAGAGGGACGGGCATAATAGAGGATCCAATTTAGAATGGCTCAGCTTTAAGCAGTCATGGACAAATTTACAGGTGACAGGAAGAGCAACAAAGGGTCAGTTTGCTATTGGAATATTTACTTCCAGTTGGGTAAATGAAAAGGAAAGAAAAACGGGAAAAAAAAATCGAATCATTTCTGTTGAAAAAATTTGAAGCATTTCTTTGAAAAGAAATGTTAGAAATGTAAATTCTAAGATATCTGTCTCTTATTCGGTTTAGATATGAACCACCCTCTAAACACAGCCCAAAATGAAATAACAAAAACAACAATGGCAACTACACCAGTAACAACTTCTACCGGGCTCTGAGCCACCCACCCCAGACCCCATCTCTTACATAAATAGAAAGTTATTTTTGCATATAATTTTCCTCAATTGAACATAATATTTCCTGGAAGTTTCCAAAGAGAGCTTTGGCAGCATAAGCTGGAGAGTGATTAGGAATCCTCCAGTGATCTGTGAAAATGTCTTTGAGGACTATGTGTGGTCATGGATTAACCTGCAGGAATAGTTTTGCTTGCATGTCAGAATGTAAATTCTAACTTTCCACCCACTGACAAGCCTGTTTCCTTCCAACATGAGCATGTTGCAGGGTTTTCCTACTACTAAGTACCATCTTGAATAAAAGAAATCCCTTATCATTATCAGAAACCACCAATTTCCGTCTGTTGTCTTGTTTACCTGCTGAATAACCCCAGAAGACATGCCTAAAGCATGTACTTGGCACTGAATAAGTATTTGTTGGGCGAATGAGATGCATTTCTCTATGAGACAACTAATCTAGAAAATATATATTTTTCCTGTTGCATAATTCTTCATTAAATCACCAGGAAAGTTTCTTATTACCTATGTTCATTTTAGCTCAAAAATTTCAAAGTATGTTTTCTTCCTAAATAGGCTTTCCTGTAGGACAGTGCTTCCGAACGTGTGTTTGGTATGTAGAACCCAGGGTGTCATGGAGACCCACTCAGGGAAACAGACAGGTCAGAAGTATTTTCATAATAATATGAATACATTATTTTCCTTTCTCACTGGGTTGACATTTACCTTATGCTGCAAAAGCTAGTGACTTAGCATGGATGAAGGCAGTGGCACTAAGCCTTATTGGTGTGTTATTTCATTCTTTTCTGTCTGGCACTAATAGTAGAACAAACAAACAAAAAAGAAAGAAAACAAAATTTACCTAAGGAAGTCCTTTATGAAACAAATTCATTCACTTATTACATATATATTGATCCACCCCCGAGTACACATCTTTTTTACGATGGAACATGGGTTTTACTAGAATAGGGGAATGATAAACTATGTTTCTTCTGATTTTCAGTCTAGGGCAGACATTTTGTCTAAAATGAGTGAAGTGAGCTCGTCACTTCATGGAAAACAGCTAACAGCATTTGTTGACAGTGATGCATTTGGACTTGCAAGAGAACCATAGAATTTTGGGAAACTTTCATCCAATACTCTAAGCTAGACAATTTTCCAATACATAAGGTGTTTCATGAGGAATACATCAGTGGTGACTAACACACGTGATTTTTTTAATATTGCATAACAAAAATTTGTCAAAATCTGTAAGATCAGCAAAACTTAGGGAAGCAATATTTTCCAAGTAAATATTGTATGATGCTACACAATCACGCACGCTTAAAGAGCCCCTCAAAAATGCAATAGATAATTAATGTAATTAATTATTGATATTAATCTAACAAAATAAGAAAATTTCATTGATAATGATTTCAGATTCCATATAGCAATCTAAAATTTCTTTAAAAAACTACCATTTATTGGGATTTGGTGTAGTATCAAATCCCAACTACCTGCAAAGACTATTAGAATATTTCTCCCTTTTCCAATTACCATCTGTGAAAGGCCAGATTTTCTACCTATATCAGACAAAACAGTATGTTGCAGTCCAGGCGCAGTGGCTCATGCCTGCAATCGCAGCACTTTGGGAGGCCAAGGTGGGTGGGTCGCTTAAGCTGAGGAGTTTGAGACCAGTCTGGGTGAAACCTCATCTCTAAAAAAAAAAAAAAAGAAAATTAGCTGGGAGTGGTGGCATGTGCCTATAGTTCCAACTACTTGGAAGGCTGAGGTGGGAGGATCACTTGAGCCCAGGAGGTAGAGGCTGCAGTGAGCTATGATGGCATCACTGCACTCCAGCCTGGGTGACAGAGTGAGACCCTGTCCCAAAGCAAACAAACAAAAACAAAAAACAAAAAAAAATCATTGCCGCAGATTGGATACAGAAGATAAGAGAGTTCATCTGTCCTTTATTAAATCAGACATTTAAAAAATTTGCGAACATGTAAAAGGATGCCATACCTCTCATTAATTTTTTTGCCTTAGAACATAGAGTTATTTTAGCCAAAATATGGTATTTATTAATTTATAATGTTTATTATTGCCATTTTAAAATAAGTTAATAAATTTATATATTTTTTAATTCTAAGTACACAGTGGTAAATATTGGACAGGTAAAATTCACATCAACAGAGGTTTCTCAAGAAGTTTGAAGAATATAAAGAGATTTTAGGAAGTTTGAGAAATGCTACTCGGCAATATTCTTGGCCTATTAGAATAGCCTTTATAAACTGTATTTTGTTTGCACCATTTCTACTGCTCTGCTTGAGTCTTAGATGTGTCTTGGTAGGGTCAGATTCCTTTTAAAGGTCACTCCAACCTTAAAACTCACATGAGACTCCTACTCTCTGACAGTTTAATCTCCTCTTTCATTCAGTAACTTCCAACTGATACCAACAACTACAGCGAACCAGTTTCTGCTGTTGCTATGATTCCACTGATCCTTCTGCTTGTTTCCATGTTTGATCTTCACAACAGCCCACTGAGGTAAGCGGTGTCAAGATTTTGATAAAAATCTGAATCAGGCTAAGAAACTGTGAAAGCTGATCCTATGAAGTGAGTCACTCTTGTCACACCCGATGAAAACAAGAGTCTAGAGACCAGGAGGAAAAAGCACTTAGGGCACAGAGGATTGCTCCAAAAATGGAATTCTCTGCAAGCCCAGCAGCTAAAACTGCCTGCTGTGACCTGAAACTGGTTTTATCTACTGGCTGCTGAAACAACCAACCGTGGCTGCCTTCCCTGACGGATCAAAACTTGCCCGCTCCCCAAAACCTTACTAGTGCCAATGAACTTTCACAAAGAGCAATACCTAACATTTCTCCCTTTCCTAAAACCTCTTTTTCTTTGTTCTTCAGACACAGTGAACAGCACCAGGTCTGTGTATATGCTCCGAATTGCAATTCTTTCTTCCCAAATAAATGTTTTCATTTCAGAGATTTGCCTCTGTATTTTATTTGGCTTTGACAAAACCAAGGTTTAGGGGTCTGACAGCCTGTCCGCGGCCACTTACCCCGGAAGAGGTTTGGTTTTTCCAAAGTCAGTGTTCTGAATCTCTGTAGCAGAATCCCTTCTCAGCAAAAGCGTCATTGCTTTCCAGTTACTTGCAGGTGTTTTTAGGCTATGAAAATTACACACGTAGATGTACAATTCGTTTATACCCCATGCTGTTTCAAATCAAACTATGTAAATTATTCAAACCCACTGGGAAATTCGTTAAAATGCTCTTATATTTAAAAAATCCAAAAAAGTATCTCCCTCTCCAATGTCAAACTTAATTAATTAAACATTTTAAATGTAGTTTTTATAATTTATAGTGAACATTTCAACTTTAATAGCCTTCAGTATTTCAGATGCATCCAAGTTAGTTTCTGAAAAAGTATTTGTTTTTTCTAAAATTTCAGAAAATTGGTGCATCTCTTCTTTCTTCCAACTTTTAACTTTATAGTAACACTTTCACATTTCCAAGTTTCTATAATGTGAGAAAGTCTTTTGGGTTTTATTGTTGGTTGAATTCCAAAATAGTTCTAACTCAATAAGAGAAAGTATTCCAATATTACGTAAATATTATTCATTTAAAAATTTTAGTTGGATTCAAATGGATGGAAATGTATTTCTGCATTATTTAAAATTCACTACTAAACAAAGATACTTTCAAGGATCAAAATTTATTGGATCCTGAATTAACTTTCACCTTTCCTTTCGATTTGGTGCTATTTCCTGGTGTTCTATCCTGATATGTCTTCTGTTTCTTTCCATTCAGTTGAAATTTTTCTTTAAGAATAACCATTTAAAAAAAAATTAAAAAGCATGAATAAGGAGACAAATGTAAAAAATCTGAATTCTTATATTTAATAAAATTTTGTTCTAACCCTTGAATGTTTGGCTTCTTCTCAGATTCCTGGGTTAAAATAATATATATATTTTCCCTCTTTGGCTGTCGAGAGACCTTGATTCATTGTAAGGAAAAGCATGGCATCAAACTTATCATGATAAATTCTTGGATTATTTATTTCTGGACTTTTTTCTTTTCACAGTTTTTCATCAGGGAGTAGGACTTTTGTTTTCATTCTACTTTGCATTTGTTGAGCCACTCATTTCTAAATTTCAAAATTTTTTTTTAATTGGAGGGAAATTTATTTCATTACATATAAATAAATGTAATATCTATTTATACATATGTTTATGTATTTATGTAACTGTATATTAGACTCTATGTGTATATGTTATGCTGCACACACACACATTCACACATACATATGTGTACACACACATGTAAACACATCTTACACTCCTGCTTTTTATAGGACCCTTTTCTTGTTTTCTGCCTGGACCATCCTCTAGAAACACTTTGAGGGTATTAACTTGACACAAAAATTAAAATATTCCCTTCTTGTTGTTGAATTATCTCTTTGTTCTGAAGCTGGGCATCTGGTTTGCCCAGGTGTTTTATTGCTCTAAATGTTGAGTGAGAGTGGAGTGTCTACTCACATTAGGGTATGTAGCACGTGTGGTGTAGCATAGATGGCTGGTGAGTGCTATTAACATGGTTTTGGTGGTTCATTTTGCACCCATGCCCCTCTCCAGCTTCCCAGGACCCTCCCCCAGTCCAGCATCCCTCATCCTCACTGTGGTCCAGGAATACAATGTTGCGATCCAACAGCATTGGAATACGCTTTGGTGCTATAGCTTGTCTCTCTAGGATTTTTCCACTGCCAGGACATAGCAGGGATTACTCCTTTTGGTAATCACTCAAATAAATGCAATGAATTGCTGGGCCGGGTGTCAGAGCCCCAGCAGTGGAAAATCATTAGCTCACGGGTAGCAAGAAGAATTTACCGACAACAGCATAGATTTGAAAAGGAAGGTGTTATCCCATAGAAAGAATGCTGCAGAGGAAGGCAGCAGGTACCTCAGCAAGAGAGGACTGAGCACACCTGGTGGATTTTTCCTTAGGGGTATTTATGAACCCTAAAGTGGGAGCTGAAGGGTAACTTGGACCACATTAGCCACATAGGTCATGATAAATGATTACATTTGTAGACATTTTGATGCCTTAATGTCAGCAAGGGTTGCACAATGAATTTCGAAATGCATGCATTCCAGAGATGTGTAGAAATTCTAGTTACTCACAAATCTGGGGAAAGAAGCCAGGTACTGGATGACAGCTTTAGATAATAGAGAAGTCTAATTACTTGTAAGTTCCTTAGATAGGGAGTTTTGGTTCTGGATGGTCTGTTTGATAGTCACCAGGTGGTTTTTGCCCTCCTCACAAATGAGAAACATTTAAATAGCTGAGCAATGATGAAGGTAGATTTATTTTATGTCCGTCTTTCTGATATCATTCTATTTCAAATAATTTCAGACTTATTGAAATTTATGAAGTACCAAGAAAGTCCACACACATTCACCAAATTCGCTCAAATTTGCTCAATGTTAACGTGTTGCCACATTTGCTTTTATCACTTCTTGTGTGCACCCGTGGGTACATATAAGAAAAATGAATTCTTACTGATTTTTATATTTGCTTGCTATTTTGTTTTATTTTGTCTTTTTGTCTGCCTTTTTCTGTAAGTGTGACTGTGCATCTAATTTTATAACTGTTGCATCATAAGTTGCAAATGTAATTCTCATTTACCCCTAACTACTTCAGTGGGTATTTCTTGAAATACATGGACATTCTTTTGTATATTATCAGAACCATGATGAAAGTCAGCAAATCAACAATGCTTTAAGACTATAATCTTTAGACCTGAAGAACTGCTAACTATACCAGTATAAAACAAACCTACCAAGTAGAGTTCTAGACGCTCAAAACATTCTTTTGTTTTTAGCCTGAGGTATATAGGCACAATACTTTATCTGAGTGTTACTTTTCCCCCACTGTCCTTCAGTGTGGTTATGCTATTTATTTAGGTTCATTTGTTTTGGTTTGTACGAACTTTCCGTTTTCTTTTCCCTCCCTGTCTTTTCGAGTATATGTCTATTTTTGAGTAAGTGAACATATGTAATACTAAAAGTGAAAATAATACAAAAAGTACTCAGAAAAGTGTCACTCCTCATTCCTTATTATTTGTTCTCACCTCCCCGATCTTTCCATCCTATTTGCATTCAGCCCCGCAGGTTTTGAACTTCATTAGTTTCTGTTTGATTTGACCATGCTTCTTTTTACACAAATGAGTCTTCTTGTTTCTCATTTCACCTTTTAGCTTCTTTCTTGCACAAAAGTTTCTTAACATAGGCACTGTTTTGCTTTTTATTGTTTCACTTAATATTTTTAAAAATCTCTGTATCAGTTTAAAATAATGTTTTTATTTTCTCTTTTCTACAGTTTCAGAATACACCATTGCATGTATGCACCATAGATTATTAGAACGTTCACCTATGGAAGAGCATTTAGTTTTATTCCCGATAGGCAAGTTCAGACAGCACTGCAATAAATAATTTTACACACGTGAATTTTCATATTATTGGACATGCATCCTTTGGATAAATTCTGAGAAGTGGCATTGATGGTTCGAATGGAAAATGAAGTCTTACTGATTTTCTTTTTGGTTATTTTTATTTATTTATTTTTATTTCTAAGATATCTCCAAATTGTCTTCCAAAAAATAATTCAAATTTGTTTTCAACTAAAAAATGGTGGTTTTCTCACAAGCACACCAAAGTTTTATGAAATTGGAATTGGAGAACTGGTATCTCAAAAAGTTTGCTTTATTTTAATTTTTTCTGAGTTTGATTTTACATTCTTTTCCTCTGTTTATGAGTTTTATTTTACATGCACTGTTTATTAATGCTTTTTACCTAATTTTAATCTTTTTCTCTATTTAAGGAAAAAGTTTTATCTATTAGGTTTATTCAGCATTTAACCTACAATATATGTTGTGAATATTTTCTCTATTTTTATCAGTTGCTTTTTGACTTTGTTTACTGTCCATTTTGGCCATTTAAAAGTTTTCTTTTTCACTGTAGTCAAAATATTTTTATATTTGTGTGGCATTTGGATTTTGAGTTATGAATAGGAATTTGCTTATGTCATGTTAATACCGGTATAGATTTTTAAAAACATTTAATTTCCTTATCGAGAGTTTATCTTTTCCTTCAGTGTGAAGGACATATCTAATGTTATTTTTTCTAAATGTCTGACAAGTCTCAATACCATTTGGTAAAAAGCTAATCTGTGCCCAGTAATTTGAGATGGCATATTTTTATGCATATTTCCTTATGTATTTAAATCTAATTATGAACTTTCTCTTCTGCTCCACTTGCTTGTCTTTTATAAATAAGACTACACTTCTCTTCAAAATAGAGACACTATTGTGTCTGGAATTGGTGGGTTCTTGGTCTCTCTGACTTCAAGAATGAAGCTGCGGACTCCCACAGCGAGTGTTACAGTTCTTAAAGATGGTGTGTCCGGCGTTTGTTCCTTCTGATATTCGGATGTGTCTGGAGTTTATTCCTTCTGGTGGGTTCGTGGTCTCACTGACTTCAGGAGCGAATCTGCAGACCTTTGCTGTGAGCGTTAGAACTCTTAAAGATGGTGCAGGCCCAAAGAGTGAGCAGCTGCAAGATTTACTGCCGAGCGAAAGAACAAAGTTTACACAGCATGGAAGGGGACACCAGTGGGTGACCACTGCTGGCTCAGGTGGCCTGCTTTTATTCCCATATTTGGCCCCACCTACGTCCTGCTGATTGATCCATTTTACAGAGAGCTGATTGGTCCATTTTACAGAGCCCTGATTGGTCCATTTTGACAGAGTGATGATTGGTGTGTTTACAAACCTTTAGCTAGACACAGAGCACTGATTGGTGAGTTTGCAATCCTTCAGCTAGACAGAAAAGTTCTCCAAGTCCCCATCCGACCCAGAAGCCCAGCCGGCTTCACCTCTCACTATGTTGCTTTTTGATGTTTAATAGGGCTAGTCACTCAGTCACTCCTCATGGCTATTTTGGATGTCTAGTGTATTTTTGATTATATTTACACATTTGTGACCCAGGCTGGAGTGCAGTGCCACAATCTCCCTCACTGCACCGTTGACCTCCTGGGCTCCAGGATTCCTCCCACCTCAACCTCCTGAAGAGCTAGGACCACAGGCGTGCACTACTAAACCTGGCTACTTTTTTGTATTTTTAGTAGAGATAGGGTTTCACCATGTTGCCCAGGCTGGTCTCGAACTCCTGAGCTCAAGTGATCCGCCTGCCTTGGCCTCTCAAAGTGCTGGGATTACAGGTGTTAGCCACTGCGCCCGGTCCATATACTTTGAAAACATCCTTCCGTGTTCCATGAACATCATTTGTGCACCTTTTTGTGGAACTGTGTTAAATGTGTTTATTATCCTAGGGAGAACCTACATCTCAAAATGTCTATTATTCACCTTGTGGCAAATATCTAATTTTTCAAGATCCAGTCCTTTTGCCGTTTTGGGGAACTCTATTCAAATGTTTAGATGCTGGTGTCTTTCTCTAGTCCATCATTAATCGTAGTTAAAAATTACCAGTGATGTTGCAGAAAGAGTAATCCTTCAGTATAGCTGGTGATATGAGCAACATATTCATCATAATTCAAGAAACAATTACCATTTTACACATAGTTCACATTAATAGCCAAAATACTCTGGATCAACTCAGAGAAATGTGAGAGATATCAAATTTATATTTTTATTCCATAGAGAATATGTCAGAGATTTCTCCTGTCTATCCCTTTTGCCAGAAAAATGAAGTAGTTTTATAATTCGCTCCAGAGAAGTCTTTATTTAATCACCCACGTTAGGTGGACTAATTAGAGTTTTCAATACCTGCTGCTCCCAAACCTCTGAAAAGAATTATTTACAAGTGTTATTGGTGGCGGGGTATTAGTATGCCAAAGCTGTTGTGTAATTTCTGCCAAACTCCTGAGATTTTATAGCTCTAATGTCTTTTATCTGACTTGCACTTTCTTTCAATAATGCAACTGAAGTAGTATTTTCTTTGAGATGTCTAAACCTATCTAAATTGATAATATCTGAATAACAGAGTTCTAAGATGAAGAAAATCCAGTGGCTGTGTTATCAAATGCCTGCCAAACATATTTATCTTCGGAGCCCATTATTTCCCATAAAAACCCAGCAGCGACTTTCATAACTGTTATGCATATGGGCTGGGCTCATTAAGACAGTACTTTCTTATTATTATTCATAGATGCTCTTCTGATTCAAAGATATTCTCTAATAAGTTATTAGACAATAGGTCTTTTTTTTTTTTTTTTTTTTTGTTGAGACGGAGTCTTGCTCTGTCACCCAGGCTGGAGGGCAGTGGCACGATCTCGGCTCACTACAAGCTCCGCCTCCCAGGATCAAGTGATTCTCCTGCCTTAACCTCCCGAGTAGCTGGGACTACAGGCGCCCGCCACCTCACCCGGCTAGTTTTTTTGTATTTTTAGTAGAGACGGGTTTTCACCGTGTTAGCCAGGATGGTCTTGATCTCCTGACCTTGTGATCCGCCCGTCTCGGCCTCCCAAAGTGCTGGGATTACAGGCTTGAGCCACCGCGCCCGGCCAGACAATAGGTCTTTTTCTAATTTTTCTTTAGCATCAATTTTGTATATTAATGAAAACCATTATTTTGAAATACTTAACCGGTAAGGAAAAGAAAAAGCAAAGAATTGAGATCATTTAGCCTAAAGAAGTAAAGCCTAAGAAATGATTGAGCTTAAAAAAATTGTGCAGACAGCAACTGTTTCCCAATTCTTTAAAGATACCGAAATAGGAAACCAGCCCAAGTTTTGGAGAAAATTATGCATTTTTGAAATTGTAATAGCATATATTGTATTTTTTTTAACAGGATGCACTTGCATAGTGGCTAATGGATTCTTCCATCAAAAACAGGTGTGAGAACTTCAGCTCCTGGATACGTTGTTTGCTCACCCAGCTGGCCAACAAACACTTTAATAAGTGACCCTTATGATTGTCAGTTTTTGCAAGCAGAAGTACAAGATGACCAGTTTAATTTAAATTTCATATACACTGAATATTTTTAGTATTAGTATATCCAGGCAGTATCTGGGAAATATTAGGTTGGTGCAAAAGTAAGTGAATATTTATGCAAAAAAGTGAGTTTTATCTAAGATTTAAATTTCACTGAGCAACCTGTATTTTCTTTGGCAACTTCAATTCTATTTCTGTGATGTGCCAGGTAGCTAAACAAACCAATTTGCCATAATCACCATATTAAATAATGTCCTGGTCTTTGATAATGGGTGCAGACACATTTTCATGGATACAACCATGTTTTTTCAAACAAGTAATATTCAAATCCTGAATATACAAGGTAGATAAACAGCAAGCTTTTGTTTGGCCACATTAGAGGGTGAAGGACTTATAGTGGCTGCGGATTTAACATCATCTAGGTCTTCTCTTTGTCTCTAAGAGGGTAGAGTGTGTAGGGGGTATGGTGTGTGGGGCCGCCCTCAAAATAAGGGGGAACTCTTATTGAGTGGAATAACAATTTGGGGGCCATACCTATTTGTAGTAGGCACAGCCATTCACATTAGTGATCAGTGATGGCTGGGCTAATTCAAAATACATTAAAAAACACTAATTCTAATTGAAGCATCCTCGCATGTATTATTCTTAGGTGGTATAACAGTGTAAGACTTTTCGGAAGCATGAATATCAAATATATAAGAGAAGAAACATATGTTTTATATGTACTTTAAATACTTTCTCAGATAAGGGGATGTTTGATTTTTTTTAAAAAAGGTTAATTCAATGCAACATGTATTAAGTACCTACAACCTACTCTGAATTATCTAAAAACTGTGAGAAATAAAATGATGAGTAAAGATAGTCATTGTTCTCTGGAATTCATTGTCAGGTAGGGGAGAATGATGTGCCCATAAATAGCTCTATTCTAAGGCATATTGAGATAAATGCCATTTTTCAGTTTGCTAACTTAGAAGACAACAGGTATAATGTGTTAGACAGGAATAATTCTATCAAAATGGATAATAAGGCAGCTTTACCTAGTTCTTTGTATTTATAATGAATAGAGTCTTTCTAGATAGAGTTTAATGTTAAAAGAAAAAAGAGTAAGAAAGGATGACTTTTAGCTGGGGAATGGGGAAAGAAAACAATATACTCCATGAAAGAAATAGTATTTCAGTGTTCACTTGAAGACGGCTAGAATGCTGAAAGCTGTAGATGGAGAAAGATATTCCAGGAAGGTGGAACAATACCAACAATTATTTGCTGTTCATTGAGTTTGAAAATTAAGTGATCAGAGAGCTTAGCAAATGCAATTTCTATGCCTTGACCATACAGATTAAATTGGGTGAAGGAATGACTTTGGAGTGAGTAAATAGCAACAGAGTAAAGAAAAAGAATAGCCGTAACAAGATAGAGCCATAGGGTTGAGAGATTATTATTGTTATTATGGTTTTAGGACAAAACTCAAGGACTTCAACTCCTTCTCATAGCAGTAAAGACTGAAAGCCTGGCCTGATTTTGAATATGCATGATTTAGGGTGTGTCTTTAATATAAGATTCCAGGGATGTAATGAACAGGTGGCAAAAATACGTGAACAAAAAAGAAAGATATCTGATGCTTCTGGTTCTTGAAACTATATTTCTTACATACCTTCTTCGACAGGTAAGAAGGGTTAAACATTTTTATTTTCATAAGCACTCAGAAATATTAAAATCCTGATTTCATTTCAACATGTTAGACTGAAAAGTGTTTTGTAAACATTTTTTGAAGTTATTTGTCATACTTAACAGAAAGAGGAAGTTAACTCCTCTTATCTTGTTTAGACATAAAATCTGGGGGTTGAAACATTGCAAACCAAAGATGATAATGTCTTTGGTATATTTATAATAACTCAATATGTTGTATGTCTCTAATTTCTAATTTCGGACAGACATACACAGATTTTATACATGTATAATATATATGTGTGTAAGTATATATATATGTGCATATATATGTACACACACACTCTTACATATATACAATCTATGAATGTATAGATATATGAATGGCTATGGAAATTTATTTGAATAGATACAGATAAATGCATTCTATGTATCTTAGTGAAGTAAACTTGTATTTACATACAGTAAGTCTTCACTTAATGTTGTAGACAGTTTGGAAATTGGAACTTTAAGTGAAATGACATAATGAAACCAATCTTTTTTTTCTCATCACCTTTGTAATGTGACAACTTTGAATGAAAATCATATTATACAAGAACTTGCTACGTGTTTTTTCTCTTAAAGTTGCAAGTTTCAAGAACCTATTGATAACACTGAGGACTTACTGTGTGTGTATATATGTATGTATATTTGTATGTATATACACATGATGTTACCGAGGACTTACTATGTATATGTGTGTGTGCACATGTATATGCACACATTTTTGTTTTAATAAATCAACTAATTAAGTAAGTTGTGTAGTATATTCCCTGTGGAGTAAAAGTATTCCAGGAGATTGATCTAGAATCCCTATAAAAAACAAGAGTATAATTAACTACAAAAATACATTTAATGCATTTGTAAATTTACAAAAGTAAATTCTTTACTATTTTTGTATTTTTGAGCAACAAAACGCTTGCCATTAACCACATAAAAAAATGCAAAGCTAGACAGCCTGCAAAGATAGAAGGAAGAAAAGTGAGAGAAATCCACCTATTTTTATGGAAATGACATAATCACCAGGTCTGCTAAATGCTAGTTTTAATGCATGGCACACTTTACAAGCCCCAAAACTGACTTACATTTTGGAGGCACAATTACATTTTAGGGGAAGGGCATTACTGAATACAAAATGTTCTTTCCCTCCTGCTGAATGGAATATAGAGTGCTAACACACTTTCCAGACCTGCTGCATCGGATGTAGTCCATTAACAAAGGACTGGTTTTGAATTAATCAAGTCCTCCTGATTTTTAAGCCATTGTGCATTTTCCTGTCAAAAAGATTTGGTCTAAGATATCTATGCTGAAGTTTGCACTCTGACAACTTTACATATCATGTTGACTTTTATGTCATTTGAGTGAATTAATCAATCCTTAAGAACTCAATGACTCATTAAAAGCATTTCATGAAGAAATGCTAATACTATTCCCCTTTCATTTCATAGATCTTACTATAAAATGCTTTTACACAGCATTAGTTGAATAATGCAAAATGCGATGCAAAATGTGCAATGCAGCAACATGGAAATGCAGCCCTGGAAAATGTATACACCGCCAACCAAGATTTACATTAGTAAGGATGGAATGTTAAACATAAACTACCATAAAATGAAAATAAAAACTTCGAACTGATCGTTGCCGTTCTTGTTCATTTAATGCTGACTATATCAAAGAAGGAGGGAAGGAGTTCCTAAGTTTATTTTTGGATGGATTTCCTGATTATTAATCAAAACAGTATTTATCAAAGTATATCTTAAGGTAATTGTACAAATATGACAACTTCTAAAAATTAGGTGGTGCATCTGTATTAGGATTGTATTTGGTTGTTTTTATGAATATGTGCCATAAATGTAAAATGAGTCAAACCTCAAGCCCTTGAGATCATACCAAAGAATACTGCAGAATTACAGAGATTAGAAAATTTTTAAACCAGAAATTTATTCATAATTTCTGGACACCAGTTCTCCTTATTGCTTTCAAATGGCATTTTGTTAGCATGATAAATAGGTGTACTATGTGTGTGTATGTAAATATGCATCCACACACGTGCACATATATGTATGTAGAGTGTTAAGTGAACTCAACAGTCTTATGTTAATTTAACAAAACGCTTATACTCTTTCACACACACATATATAAAAATTGTGCACTTAAGTAGACCGCCACAATTCAACTTTCTGTTTGCAGACCTAAATGTCCAGTAAACAAAGCGTAAAGACAGCGTATTCACATTCTCCAAATCCCTCTGCATTTTTCAATATCTCTTCAAGTTCTGTTCTTAATGTTCCTCCTAGAATTTTGCAGGCTAGGTAAGCAACATTATAATTACCATAGAAACCTCTAAAACTGCCTGGGTCCCAGGCCCCATCCCAGTTTCTCTGATTTGAGACATTCTCAAGGCCTCGCTTGCTTATATGAGGTAGACCAGATACCTCACTGAGCTCTGGGGCTCAATCCTATTTTGTCCTTCTGGAATCCTCAGCTGAAAAATGGAATGTCCTACTGGCCAGATTAATATTTTCTATAAGGGATGCCTTGAGACTGGGTTCCTCTCTGAAAAATAAAATGTTACAAAATCCTTAATAATACTTGTCTAACTAAAGTAAATTAAGTGTATTCTATTGTCTGCCAATGAAAAACCGTTGTCTATTAGTTCCTATAACAGATGCAGGTAAAAAACCATCAAGAAGAATTTTGGGTGGGTCATTATTATTTGTATTGACACTTGGATGTTATGGTAAAAGTCACTTAAGTTATTAATTTCAATGCAGTGCTTAGTGAAAGGACTGGTTTGGCTGTCCATGTGACTGTTGCAATGAACCATTTTAATGGGCTTTAGGAATACAAGGATGGTGGAGTATGCTGGCTACTTCTTACTGTGCACTAGAATCTTAAAGAACAAAAATCGCTCATACATAATATTAATTTCTTAGCTCATGGAATAGTGAGAAAATTAAGAACTTTATTGTCACCCACTTTAAAGGAAAGATCTAATTTCTGTTGCCCAGGCTGGAGTGCAGTGGCACCATCTGAGCTCACTGCAAGCTCGACCTCCCGGATTCAAGCAATTCTCCTTCCTCGGCCTCCTGTGTAGCTGGGATTACAGGCAGGTGCCACCACATCCAGCCAATTTTTAATGTTTTTAGTAGATGGGTTTTCACCATCTTGGCCAACCTGGTCTCAAACTCCTGAGCTCAGGTAATCTGCTCTCCTCAGCCTCCCAAAGCGCTGGGATTACTGGCATGAGCCACTGTGTCTGGCCAAAAGATCTAACTTCTTATGGGCCCAGGGTTGGTGTATCTGAAATTCCAGTGAGGAGTATTATACTGTGATTTCAACAGAAGATGAATTACGGCTTTTCTAAGTCTCTTGTGAAGCTGATGAGGAAAGTATGCGACTCCAGGAATTGTAATGCAAATCTTTCAGACTACCCTGATGTATCCTTGCTCATGAAAACTCAGGATACTTTGTTGAGGCTGTCTCTGCCTTGTTTGAAGACCTTGTAATATCCTTACCTGATATATTACCTTACCTGAAGTATATTACCTGAGATGTTACCTGATAAGGAAGTACAAATTTTCTTCATGCCCCACCCTTGTGACTTCTTGTGGTCTCCAGACCTATAATGAGAGTCAGATCCTAGCAGGCTCTGTGGTTACTTGCATAGATGAATCCAGGAAGAAGAGAAGTCTACACCACAAATGAATCCAGGAGGAAGAGAAGTCTATACCATAGATGAATCCAGGGAGAAAAGAAGTTTACATCATAGATGAATCCAGAAGGAAGAGAAGACTACACCATAGATGAATCTAGAAGGAAGAGAAGACTACACCATAGATGAATCCAGAAGGAAGAGAAG
>NW_012101098.1:1984293-2019913 GCF_000951045.1 Mandrillus leucophaeus | reverse complement strand
AGAAGACTACACCATAGATGAATCTAGAAGGAAGAGAAGACTACACCATAGATGAATCCAGAAGGAAGAGAAGACTACACCATAGATGAATCCAGGAAGAAGAGAAGTACACCAAAATAGGGCATTATTTTACAGTTTTTTTTTTTTAAATCTGAAAACCAGGGAATATGTTTGGAAATGGGAATAGATTCTAATCATGCTAGTCAAGGAAGAAAGAAAATAGTTATAAATTGGTTAGAATTTATTTTCACAGTTGCATCTATCAGAGTAGCTGAGAGGGCTTGTAACTGTTTGATCTGTTGGTGATGGAATCTTAAATAAACATAGATGTCAGAAAGTCCCTGCAGCAATAGGAAAGAAGGAATCGGAAGACTTTTGGTGAAAGTTTGGGTAGATCTAGCACGTGGGATCCACATATCTGCCATCTTTGTTCCCCAGGGGGGCTCGGCACTTTCTCCCTTTATCGAAGCATCAAGAAATTTATGAAGAAGGGAAAATCCTGCTCCTTGCAAATATGTTACCTTATCTGCCTTTCTGAATGCAGGAAATGAAGGTTGTGTTTGTGAGACATTGGAAACAGGCTCACTAAGTCATGGGAAGCAGGAAACGGGCAAGACCAAGGGAGATTGTTTAACTACTAAACATTGTTAGATGTGGTTTCTGAAGAGGCATCAGGCAGTCTGTGGACCAGAATGTTTCATTTGCAGAGATCTTTGTTGCAAGTTAATTTATCATGGCATCTCTAGGGACCCGGTAGAGAAAGAGCCCATGTTGTTGTCCACCATGGAGATATCAAATAGGGTGAGTGGGTGTTTCTCTTGGGACACCATGATCCTGAGTTGTGGACCCATAACCATATCCAGACCTCAGTTATTTCCAGACTAAGAATCTTTTGAATAGTGTCCTTAAAGACTGAGCCCTTGATAACGTCCAAAGCACTGTATCCAAGTGATCAAAAGCCATTAACGGAAGTTTACATGAGAAAAAAAAAAAAAACTATTCAGCTCTTTCAGGATTTATAGGTCATTGGCTCGGAGTTAAGCACATGTCCCTGGTGACTTGGAATGCTTCCAGGCCAGCTGAGTCAGAATGGGGGTTCGCTGGGCTGAGTGTGGGGGAGTCACTTAAATAGAATTGTGGTGTGACTCTATCTCACAATGAGCAAAATAGGTTCAAGCCATCCTGCCATTGTATCTCATGTCTCTGAATATATATTAGGAGTGTATATACTTATTACCTGCCAGGGACCCCCAATATTGGCTTTCTGATCTTCAAGTGAGGATTATGGCAGAGGACATGACAGGTATCCTCCTCTTACCAAAATGACAAGCCCAACCAAGAGGGCATCCCTGAAAAATAAAATATTGGAGCCACTATCAGAGTTCTAACATATAGTAATCTTTGATCTATACCTGTTGTATAGAATTGTATCCTCCCCAAAATTCATATGCTGAAATTCTAACCCATAGTACTTCAGAATTTGACTGTATTTGGAGATAGTTTCTTTAAGCAGGAAATAAAAGTGTGATGAGGTCATCTGGGTGAGCCCTCATTGAATAGGATTGATGTCCTTAGACATGAGAGAAATAGGCAGATGTTGGTTAAGGGGTACAAGCTTTTAGTTAGTTATAAGATGAATAAGTTCTGGGGTCTAATGCATGGCATGGTAACTATAGTTAATGATGCTGTATTATCTAATTGAAATTTGGTAAGAGGGCAGATTTTAATATTCTAACCACACACATACACATACACACACGCGCAAATGTTACCTATGGTTGGTGATAGATGTGTTCATTAACTTGACTGATTTAATCATTACCCAATGTATATCTATATCAAATCATCCCATTGCACACTTTGATATGTAGAATTTTTATTGATTCAGTATTTTAAGATTTATAAAAGGAGATGAGGATGCAGACATGCACAGAGGCATGACCCTGTCAGGATACAGTGAGAAGATGGCATCTCCAAGCCAAGAAGAGAGACCTCAGGAGGAACCAGCCCTGCCCACACCTTGATCTCAGACTTCCGGCTTCCAGGACCATGGGAGAATAGATGTCTGTTGTTTATAAGCCCCCCAGTCTATGGTATTCAGTTATAGTAGCCTGAAATGGACCAAGACATCTCATAAGAAGAGGAGATGCGGATACAGATACACACAGAGGGATGACCCTGTGAGGACACAGAGAGAAGATGGCATCTACAAGCCAAGGAGAGAGTCCTCAGGAAGAACCAACCCTGCAGACACCTTGATCTTGCACTTCCAGCCTCCAGAATTGTAAGAAGTGAATTTATGTTTTTTAAGTCACTCATACTTTGTTATGGCAGCCAGAGCAAACTTATCCAATGACCATTTAATAAACCTCTTGGGATATGCAGAAGATAGATAGATTTTTAAAGGTTTTCTGGCCAGTGGTGAGCTTACTCATGTGCTGATCCCAATACTGTTGCTATTCCAGATGTGGTTAATAGAGACACTGGGACTTGGGAAGCATCTATGGATCTAAGAAACGTTTTTGATATTTTCTCACTATTCTGATCAATATTGAGAAACTGTTTGAGTGGGCTAGTTCAATAAACATAGCAGCATGCATGCTTATTGATTATCCCTCTGCATGTGTCTGTGTCCTAATCTTTTTTAAAAATTTAAAATACTTAATTGACACATTAAAACTGCATCTGTTCAAGGTGTATGATGGGATGGCTCGATATAGATATACATTGAGTAATGATTAACTCAAATTAATTGACACACTTTCTTACTCCAAAGGAGATTTGATTTATACACTATCTCAGGAAAATCATACTTGCCTTTAGCAGGGTGTGGTGGTGCATGGCTGTAGTCCTAGTTACCTGGGAGGCTGAGGTGGGAAGATCACATGAGCCCAGCAAGGTGGGGGCTGCAGTGAGCCATGATTGCAGCACTGCACTCCAGCTTAGGCAACAGAGACTCTCTCTCTCTCTCTCTCTCTCTCTCTCTCTCTCTCTCTCTCTATATATATATATATATATGTATTTGCTCACATTTAAGATTATGTTGTACTAAGAGGACCTGTTGAGCCAGAAGAGACAAGTACTTTAAAAGACTTAGAAATGTTTACTAAGAGTAGAAAATGAATACTGCAAAAAGTAAGGGATATTCCACTTCGGTCAAATTTTTGTGGAGTCCACTGGCTGTAATTTGTTCACTTCATCTCAAGTAAAAGAAAAGATGCTGCATTTTCACCCTGCAGGATACTTTCCCGAATGACTTTGGCTGACCTAGCTCTTATCCTTTTTGCTTGCAATTTTTGGGCAGAATGTAGCAAGAATGCAACATCCTGAGATAAGAATAAACTATCCAGAACAGCCCAGGCTTTTTCCTCATCTCTCCTAGAAAAAGATGTCCTGCAATGCTTGATCTCAATGACCCAGGTGTTGCCTAGTATATAAAACTCAGAATTGAGTTCTCTGGGGATCTCTCAGCTGTGGTGCAAAGTGAAGTATTCACACACTCACAACTACATTAGCCCCGGATGGCTTTCTTGAGTCTTAGGATACCCACTTGCCATGAATCCTAGGGTTCTGTTGATTCTTGCTGCCCATCTGTGAGTAATAAATTGTTTTGCCTGACCTGTGCTAGAAATTAGTGTAGCAAACTTGGGATTGGTAACTAATGTGTGGTGATCTGCCTCTCGCATGCCTGATTTGAATTCTTGAGACATTTATTTCATTTGAGAGTACTGGTGCTATCCGTTTGTCTTAGCCCATTCTCCCTAAATCTACACCTGTGACCTCATGAAGGGCTTCCTATGATTATTTGATTGTGGAGATCAAATTCTTTTCTAGTTAATTGATGTCCCTGCAGGATGTGTTGGCATCAGCTGAAAGCAGACAGTTGCAGATTTATTTCTCCTTTGGTGATAGCTTTTGGGTACCCTGGAGAAAGGTAATCTTGCCCGTGGATACAATTTCAAGGAGTACCACTTGGGGCTCATTTGCTAAGAAAGAGCGTTGACTATCATGATGGATCTACTAATTTCACTTAATATTTTGCTTTTCATTCTCCCTCTAAGTTTGCATAGGATGTTGGTAGGGTAGCCTCAACATTTAGTCCTTAGCTCATAAGATGTCAATGTGAGATTATGATTTACCTACCAGAGGAACAAGCAAAATCCAGGGGAACAAGAGTATGCAAAGAAGTAGAGTAGCTAAAGAAAGGTTCTGAGACAGATGTTGATGACCAGCTCATTTTTCACCAGTCTTAATCTCTTTCTAGAGGCCTTTCTTCAACTTCTATATGGTATGGAAATCTTGATTCCCTTGTGGCCAGGTTTTCTTATTTTTCCCATATTGCACCCTATAGATGGACCCATATCACACTTGAAAAGTGGAATTGAGGAACGTGAGATAGAGGAAGCATTGAGGAACATGAGATGTTGGGGTTGAGGTGTTTGTTTCCTCTTGGGAAGTAAAACAGAGGTTCTTTGAGGTTAAAAAATATCTTAGTGTGACTTTTTCAAAGGTCAATTTCCTTGGACTGGTTATTTTCTAGAGGACCTTATAGTTGGTTCTTCTACCACATCAGATATTCAGATGCTTATTTCTGAGTGTCATTCTTGAAATGCAATATAGGGCAAAGAAGAATGTGGATACACTCATTTGTAGTGGCTTGTCCAACATTTTTTATTAGAGTGTAACTCTGATGTTCATGGGTCCATAAGGCTATATTCATGAAGCCAATTCACTTAAAATGCTGCTCGTGTGATATGTCAAAGGGAAAAGAGAGTCCGAGACAAATGCATACTCATTTCTACTGATTTTATAAAATGCACTGGAGTGCAAGAAACATCTAAATGAGTAGTCTACCCTTGGCCTTACCTGAGAAATGTCTCCAAGAAAAATAAAGAAGATAAGAGGGAGGAAAGATGTCGAATCAAGGGGGATCATATTGAATAATACTATAAAGAAGTATCAGATAAGGGGAAATCTGCTTGAATCATAAGCGCTTCCATTGAGAGTCTCAATTATTAGTATGTAAACATGAGTTCAAAAAGAATTAGTAAAGAAGTGTAAAATAGTACCAAGGTCTGTTGCAGCCTTGAAGGAGGAAAGTTGGACATAATCCCCCTGCAGGAACTCAGACGATATACGTTAAGGTTTAGAGAGAACTAAAGTTAATGCTTCAGAAGACCTGGGTTTGTGCAACAGAAAAGATAAGCAAAATAAACCTCTGTGCACAAAGCGAAGTGTCATAAAGCTTTTTGTAAGAAAGGAGATAAGCGCTTCTTCCTTCTCCATAGATATCAAAGGCCAGAGTTTGCTTATGTGAACAGGAACGAGGCAAGCCAAGTAAACAATCTCTTCTATGAAACGCAGACATTGGAAAAAAGAGTGGGTCCGTGGAAAGAGAACTGAGGTCTAAATGGACCCTCATGTTTACAGAGATGATAAGGGAAGATACTCAAACTAAAAAAGAGCCAACCCTAGAGAAATTGTTGAAGTAGAACATATTGATAGAAAAAGGTTTACATTCTATGTATCCGGCTCAGTGAATCGTGGTTGAAAGCCAAAGCTAATCTCTGCAAGGATAGACACTCGGTTTGTGTAGCAGCTTGTGCTGAACTTGGAGGTGACCGTGTGACAGGGAAGTCCCAGGGATAGAAGATGGCAGAGCCAGTGGTCAGGTTTGATTTCCTTGGTCTACTAGCTGGGCACTGAACTTTCTGCTATCCTCCCTTCCTCGAGCCCAAATGTGCCTGGCAGGATCTGAGCACCAAGGGGAATACTTGGCATTCAGAAAGAAATTTGGCCTTTGTAGCCTCTCAAGGGATTGGTTAGAATACCTGTAGCTCAGGTAGTCTGTTCAAATCTAGTTTTGGCCCCAAATTCAGGGGCACACTCCTAGTCATTGAGGAGCATATAGAATAGATGTTGTTCTTTCATCGTTGGTTTTTTGCAAGTAGTTTCTGGCACTGGGTAATTTTCATTCTGGTAACTGGTAATTAAAGAATGTCAGTAGCAGGACTGGAATAGACCAAGACATACGCCATGAGATGAACTGGTTACACGATAACCCTTGGGACCAATCACTGATGGCAGAAAAAGCAACAGAACAGTATGACCCTTAAATCCAGGTTAGAAGAGCTCCTGTACTGAGCCTTGCTTTCAAGGACTAAATTCTGACCTTCCTCCAGCCACATTCATCTGTGCAAGGACTCCAAGATGTCAAAGCTCTATACCTCAGTTTAGAATCCACTCTGGATATCTAGGACCCTGGACATCCCAGCCCAAATGACCCTACACACACTCCCAGAATTAGCATGGCTTGTTCCCTAAGCCGTGCCTGTAAAGGACACTTCGATTCAGAGGAGTGGCCATGTGGTGGCTACTGGGAGGTTAGAATAAGGACTTGTGTTGTGGGTGGGTAAGCAGAATCTAGATGCCCCTGTAGGAGGAAAAACGGAATATGGACACATATTGGAGAGGCAGATTGAATATGGGGTCATATTGGGGAGGTGGATCAAATATGAATGTGCATGCGGGGATGGATGGAGCACAAATACCCATGAAGAATGAATGGAATATAATGCCCATTGTGGGGAGGGATGGATGAAAAATAGACATGCATTGGGAGAGTGGATGGATACAAATATGCATTAGAGGTTGAATGTATATGGATGTGTTTTACGAGGCAGATGAAATAATACAGACATACAGGCTGGGGTCTCTACCCATGAGTGCTGGAGGAGCTTAGAAGATAGCCTGGGCATTGGAAGAGAAAGGGATGGGTCTCAGGCATGGCCAGTTCCTCAGGCCCTCACTCCAGTTCACCTCCCCCATTCCCCACCCAGTTTGTACCTGTCGTTATAAAGGTGTGTTTTGTTCAAATCAAAATATGAAATATACATTATTTTACCTATTTGCTTGGTTATAACTTTAAAATATGTAGACATAGATTAGACGAATTGCCTTAGGGTTATTGTCATGGGCTTGCAAAATAAAAAGCCAAGTCTGGTCAGGATCCAAGTCCAGGACCTCCAAATCCAAGTTCTCTACGTGCCCACTCAACTGCCTCTCAGAAAGAAAGGAGAAGATATTGGACTTAAAAAGGAAGGGGAAAAATGTCTTCATTATGTATTGTTATGGGATGGCATGTCACATGTTTTCTGTTATGGTATTGCATGCTGTCATATTTGCTATGTTGTGCTGTGTCATGTCAGATTATGTTATATGCTGAGCTGTGCTGTGCTATGGAAGGTTCTGTGTTATTCTGTGCTATGTGATGACTTATGCTATGCTTTTCTATGTTATGCTATGTTAGGTTATACGTTATGCTATGTTATGTTATATTTTATGCTATGCTGTGTTATGTTATGCTGTGTTATATGCTGTTATATGTTACGTTATGCTGTATTATGTTTTGTTTATGCTGTGTTACATGTTATGCTATGCTGTGCTATGTTATGTTATGTTATATTCTGTATTATATATTATGCTGTTATACTGTGTTACAGGCTATGTTATACTGTTATATGTCACGTTATGCTATGCTGTGTTACGATTTATGCTATGCTTTTCTATGCTATAACATGTTAGGTTATTTGTTATACTATGTTATGCTGTGTTACATGTTATGCTGTGCTGTACTGTGCTTAGTCTATGATATGTTTTATGCTATGATGTTACGTGATATATGTTGGTATATTATACTGTTATTTGCTGTTTTATGCTATGGTATGCTATGCTATGCTATGCTATGTTTTATACTCTGATGTATGTGTTAGTGAAATGGGAACGGTTCCCTTGTCCCCCTCGCAAGGTGTGCAATCAGGGTGTGGCTCACTTCTTCAGTGCTCCACTGCTCAAATCTCTAGGGGAGCATGAAGACAGGCAGGCTGTGGGACTCTGACCCTACGGCAGTGTCTATGCCCCAGTGGGCATGTGTTACAGGGTGCTCTTTTAGTTTGCCTATAGGCAACTTGTGTTAACCAGCTGAATTAGACTCTCTACCTTGTTGCAAGGACAGAGGGCTTTCTGTACCCCGGGTTCCTGTCTTTGTGTACCAGAAGCATCAGATCACACGTGGGCTTGGAGAATGAGTGCAGGGTTTTATTGAGTGGAAGTAGCTCTCAGCAGATGGGGCAGCCAGCAGGGACATGGTTTTCCCCTGGAGTTGGGCCGCTCAGCAGCCCTGGCTCTCCTCGGACTGCCCCAGCCAGTCGTCACCGTGTCCCACTGGTCCCTGGCCTGCCTGTGTGCTTGGTGTCTGTCGGTGTGCTCTTCTGCGGGTATGCTCCTCTCAAGGCCCTCTTGATGACCAGCCGTTTGCATCTAGGATCTCGGGTTTTTATAGGCCCAGGATGGGGGTGTGGCAGGCCGGGATGGTCTTGGAAAATGCAACGTTTGGGTGGGAAAGCCGGAGTGCCTGTCCTCACTTAGGTCCGTGGGGGTGGAGCCCTAGGCAGGGACCTGCCTTTCTATACCCAGCACTTCCCTTCCCCCGTTCTGTGTCATTTAAAGTGACCACGCTCTTCCCTTCCCAGCACTCCCATATGATTTGCTTTATGTTTAATGCTATGTTACATATTATGGTAGGCTATGCTGTAATATGTTATATGTTAGTTATGCTGTGCTATCTATCATTCTGTTTTATGTTTTTCTACGCTATATGTGCTATGCTACATTGTTTTATGCCATGCCAGCGCTCTTATATGTCATGCTGTGCTAGGTTATGTTGTGTTATATATTATGCCAAGCTAAGCTATGTTATTTTATATGCTATGTAATGTTATGTTATACATTATGTTATGCTATCCTATGCTCTGTTAGGTGTTGCGCTAGGTTATGCTATGTCATATTATGTAATGCTTGTTATATATGTTATGTGATGCATGTTAGGTTATGCACATTATGTTTCCATATGCAACATATGTTGTATGATCCACATTATATAATGCATATTATATAAAGACAGTATTTAAAGGACTTTGAGGTAGTCAATGGCAAGTAAAAATGGTTCCAGAGAAGGAACAATAAGACTTACAACCAATACAGATTCAGGGATTCCTATAGATTCTAGTCTGAGAAGTAGAGCAGCTGGAAAAGTTTCTTTTATGATATTACAGGAAAACACAGTTATTTTCTCACAGCGGATGAGGAAATCTAAGGCTACACGCAAGAAATAACTTTATATCTAACAGGAGACAGGAGACAGAATCAGGGAAAGATGTTAAGGTTATGAAGAATAAAAATGAACAGGTTCAGAACAGACCACAGCAAATTAACAATAATGGAAGAGTTTTTCCCTTCAATGTATTCAGAGAAAAGAGAAAATTGACACTGTAAAGGAAGGCTCAGAAAAACGAAATATGAAGTGACATCTATTAAGTAAAGAGATAACCTTTCCCACAACATTATGTGAAATCATACTGGGATCAGATAAACTGGCAAGGGTAGTCAAGGATGTATTTTGCCAAATTTTTATTCTGCAATAGGAATAGTAATGTATAAAAAAGCGTATAATCCACCAAGATCAATGAGGAGGGAACACAGTGAGTGCAAGACAGTAACAGGAAAGCCCAATTATACTTAAACAGTTTAAAGATTGTGTTAAAATTTTGATGCAAAAAAGCAAGTTGTGGCTGGGCACAGCGGCTCCTGCCAGTAATCCCAGCACTTTAGGAGGCTGAGGCAGGAGGATCTCTTGAGGCCAGGAGTTCAAGACCAGTCTGGGCAACATCATGAGACCTCATCTCTAAAAATAAAAATAAAAATAAATTAGCCAGGCATGGTGGTGTGCACCTGTAGTCCCAGCTACTTGGAAGGCTGAGGCAGGAGGATCACTTGAAGCCAGGAGTTTGAGACCAGCCTGGGCAGCATGGCGAAAGCCTGTTATCTACAAAAAATAAAAATAGCTGGGCATGCTGACACATGCCTGTACTCCCAGCTACTTGGCAGGCTGAGGGTGGGAGGATTGCTTGAGCCCTGAGATGTCGAGCCTGCAGTGATCTATGATTGCACCACTGCACCCCAGCTTGGATGGCAGAGTGAGACCCTGTTTCAAGAAAGAAAGAGAGAAAGAAAGAAAGAAAGAAAGAAAGAAAGAAAGAAAGAAAGAAAGAAAGAAAGAAAGAAAGAAAGGAAGGAAGCAAGAAAGCAAGAAAGGAAGGAAGGAAGGAAGGAAGGAAGGAAGGAAGGAAGGAAGGAAGGAAGGGAAAGGAAAGTTGTGAATATAACTTCTTTTGCCAGGTTCTTGGGAAAATAAAATACAATGTATACATTCTGACCCAGCATAGCAGGGATAGCTAAATGAATTACATGATACTCCAAATACAGAAACACATGTACTAGGCTGATTACATTGTTTTTGCTAATTTGATACAATGGATCCCTTTTTATTAGTGAATGACACAATAAATAGCAAGGATCAGTTTTCTTTTGACTTTCATGATATTTCCTGAAATCATTGGCTGTAACTCCTTTAGAAAAAGTGATCATTAACAGACTCAGACAAAGTTCTTTTTCAACCTCTAATAAAGAATATCAAGCATTGGATACAGAATTATAAAGGTTGGTGATGCTTGTTTAAATCCCAATGCTTGCTGCACTTCTGTTTATCAGAAACTCAAACCATTCTGGTCGCCTTTGTATATTTTGGAGATAAAGGAATGAAAAACATGAGCACACCAGAGTTGAGACTATATTAAAATCACAGTATTAAATATTATCATTTCTTTCTCAGCCAAAGTAAATGATTCTTTGAAGCCATCCAGCCTTATAAACAAATGGCGCTAATGTGCTAGGGTTTAATGGAGAAGGGACATCATTAAATGGTTTGTTATGACCTAAATGAATGTCAAGGAAAGCTCCGACTTCTTTCGTGGCTCAGTGATTTCTCATCCAATTTCTTTCTTTTTACCTTGGCAGAATGACAGCTCAGTACATTATTTTCCCTCTCATCACCTTTATCTCTTGATAGGCAAAGGAATTTATTCTTAAACAAAGGTCAAACAAATGACAAATTTTGGATGTCTGGTCAGGCAGAAAATATATGTAGATAAATAGATGAGTTGCACGACAATTCTTAGGCAAAATATTTCGGGAATCTGAAAATGGCAATGGTAATGGAAAGGGTAACAGGCTTCTAACGCTTGCTGAATAGTCTTTAAATGCTGACAGTCTGTGGTGTCCTAAAACCTAAGTATGCAAATAGGACCAACGCCTGAAGTTGTTTTTCCACTAATTAGCATGTCTTCCCTAGTAAGGATGCCTATGTCAGCATGGGTGGCGTCTTATTACGTCTTGATTCCGGGCAAAGCCTGGCTTTCCAAGGCTCCAACAATCACACATCTTTTCTGGGGAAATTGAGGATGGAGGAAGCTTCAATCACACATGGCATCCTTGTCTCCCAAGGAAAGAATTGTGTGGTACATTTTTCTTTTATCTACACAGCAACTTGGAAACAAAGGGGTGTCCACAATCAGCTACTCCTCTTAAAATATATAATGGAAAATATCAGCAAACTTGCTTATTAGCCCCTAAAACCTGAACAAGCCAAGCCACCAACTGCACATTGGAAGACCCACCACTGACTTTGCTTTATTTCTTTTTGCTTGCTGTTGACAATTTTGATGTATTTTCAGCTTTCTAAGGAATACTGGGTATTGCATCTTTTTCTTCACCAGCACACAATATTGCTTTTTCCTCTATCTGCATCATTTTGAATGGCACTGTCAAATATATGTTTGTGATCTATTTCTTATTTTTAAAGCTGAGGGGAAGTGGAAATTTAAAAATACATTAAAAACTATTTTCACTGTTTTTAATAATACTTTAATTATTTTTAAAACTAAGTTTTATAAGATAAAGGGAAATATCTTCCCAAATTACTATCTAGGGGGAATTATATGGTGATGATATACAATATACATTGCAAACTAAATTTAAAATTAAATATATTATGCAATTCATTTTGTTGAATAAATGCACTACAGTTTAGTTAATTCTCCTCTGTTGTCATATGTTTAGCATGTTTTTTCTTTCTTTCTGCTTCCCTCCCTCCCTCTCTCTCTTTGTTTCTCTCTCTTTTTTGGGGGGGGGACGGTGGTGGAATTGAGGTCTTGCTCTCTCAGGCTAGAGTGCGGGGGTGCAGTCATAGCTCACTACATCCTCAAACTTGTAGACTCGAGTGATTCCCCCGCCTCAGCCTCTGGAGTAGCTGGGACCACAGGAATTCACCACCACGCCCAGCTAACTTTTTGTAGAGACAGGGCCTTGCTATCTTGCCCAGTCTGGTCAGGAACTCCTGGGCTCAAGCAGTTCTGTCACATCAGTCTCCCAAAGTACTGGGATTACTTTTTTCTTGAAGTCTTGCTATAAAAAATAAAAAACATGTATATTTATACGTGAATATTCTAAATGTAGTCCAGTGATATTCTTAAAATAAATTTCAAGGAATACTTTTACTGAATAAAATGCATGATATTTAATTTGTTGTTTTATGACTTATTCAAGTATTTCGCTTTCTAGAATTCTTCCATTTATTAAGACCTGACTTGCTATTATAATTTACTTTAACTGTATCTGTGTGATGGGAGAAAACTCTTCTTTAGAAAATATTTTTCATATGAAATATGTTTGAAACATACAGTATTATCTAGTGTCTAGTACAATATTTCATATGTTAACACCTTATGAATACTCCACATAGCTCTGGAATGTCTAAATATTTTGAAATGGTTTTGTAATCATCTTGTAGAACACTTTATGAAATTATGACTTTTGTCATTTATTCTGTGGATGTGACAGTTCATACTCATATATTTTTTAATGATCAACATTCTTGGGTTTCTAGGATAAACCCAAATTGATTGTGATGGATTGTTTTTTTTTAACCTAGCTGAATTCACTTTTCTGTTTTCATTTAGGACATTTACAGTCATATTCATAAGTACGTTGTTATAGGTTTGTTATACACCCAGGCTTCACTTTATGTATTTTATTTTATTAAAAAAATGTTTTCAGTGCAGGTTATAATGTTCTCACAAACGTAGGTGAGGAAATTTAACACTGGGGACCCTGATGGGAAACAGATGGTGTACTTAAAAGGTAATGGGATGGGGTTGATTGAGAGAAATGTTTATCAGGGTGTGAGGGACCCAGATTCAAGCATCACCCAGACATTGATATTTTGTTGCTTCTGCCTGAAGCAACGTAATGAGGAAGAATTAACCAGAGCCTACTAATGGAGTAGTGTTTCATAGGTCGATGTCCTCATAACCAGGACCTCAGAAGGTGGCTGTATTTGGAGATGAGGTCTCTAAATAGGCAATTAAGGTAAAATGAGGTGAGTAGGGTAGGCTTTGATCCAATAGGACTGGTGTCCTTATAAGAAGAGGAGAAGAGGACATAGACACAGACAGAGGGACAACCCTGTGAGGACACAGGAAGAAGATGGCATCTCTACGCCAGGGAGAGAGGCTTCAAGAGTTTCTTCCTATAAGGGCACCCGTCTTATTAGATTAGGGCACCACCTTAATCCAGTATAACCTCTATTTAACCTAACTAATTTCCTCTGCAACTGACTTATTTCCAAATCAGGTCACATTCTAAATTACCAGGGCTTAGGATTTCAACATCTCTTTGCCTTTTTGGGTTGAAGGAGACACAATTCAACTCATAATATTGCTGTAGAGAGATGTGGAAAAAGAGGTTTTCCTGTTGGCTAGTCGAAGGTAATTTCAGGTTCCTGAGAGGTGGAACTGGGGCTGAGGAAGCAGAGAACATAGATGTCTTTGGGAAAGACCTAAATGTTGCTTTCTGTCTCTATCTTGCCTCCAGCTATCCAGAAATGAGTGTTGAGGTTATACCTAGAGCCAAGTGGGATTCAGGAAGGGTCTCAGCTGGACGGCCCTGTGCCCTGAGAGAACTTTTAAAAGGCAGAAAAAGAAGTGGACAAATGAACACATGGCACTCTCCACCTTGTCCCTCTCCAATAAATGTGGGAAAAAAACAAAACCCCCCAAACTACTTGCTTTTTAAGCTAGTTACAGCTTAGAGCTAGCAACATGGGCCATGTTGAATAAGAGAAGACAACTGTTTTTGTGTTCTTGATAAAGTCAGCAGAATTGTACATACTGTGTGTTCACTTTTGCTCAGTCAGATGGAGAACTTTCCAGAATTTTCCAGAACTTTCCAGAACCTCCAGAAGCGTATGCAAAAGACAATGGTGTGTGTCTGACTTCACTGGCCATTTTTCTCAGAATAAGACCCGCAAAAGCAAAGTAAATGTATGCAGCACACACCCTGGTTTTCTTTGGATTCCAAAATATTAACTTCATTTGTATAGTATAGCTAAAAAATAGTGTTTGCAGTCACAACACGATTATGTTTTGAAAGGGCAATATGAGCCTTAGAATATTTAAAGTAAAGTGTTATAGACTGTGTTTTTTTATTAATGACTTTTCTCATTAAAAGAAATTTCCAAAGAAAGGGTCATAGTCCTCTCAGAAAGGATGTTGGTAATATATTTATAATTATCTTACCCATACTAATTACTTTGAAATCAATGAGGCAGTTCCTCTTCATTTTATAGTATATTTAAACATTCTAGATCATTATACATTTTATGAAATTTCATATCCCATGCTGAAATCTTTTAATACTAACTTACATTTATACAACACTTTAAAATTTTTACTACTTTGTCTTTTATGCTCATTTGATTGTCACAGTCAACCTATTAAATATTGAGACCCTTTATTTCTCATTCTTCTTTAAGAAGCAAGAACCTTGGAGCCGTGTTTTTTTCAAGGTTAAATAGTCACTAAAGCAACTAGCTTTGTCTCTTCAATTCCAAAAGGGTGTACATTGTACTGCTGGGTTTTTCCTCTAACATTTCAAGCGATCTATATGTTTCAGAAAACGTACATCCAGGTTCCCTTTTGAGAGTGAGAAATATCACCATGTCTCCATCATTGATGATTTTCTTTGTGTTGTCCAAGGTCAAATCCTCAAAGATATTTCTGAGCAGAAAAACCTATATGAGATTCTGGAACACATCCCAGTGGTCAGAGTTTAATTTCTGCTTTGGACTTTGGCTTGGACACTGGGAAAGGGGATGAGTGTGGAATTTTCGAAGCAGCCTCGTGTAGGGGCTGAAGGTGGTGGAGAGTTCTGGAGGATAAAACCCCGCAAGGAAACATGGCATCTCAATGGAATGAACGCATAGAATGAGGCAGCGTGCTGGCTGTCTAGAAGGCGGATGGGCATCTGGCTCAGGAATCCAGATGGAATTATTGATCCGGGGTGCAGAGGTGGCATGTTTGTAAATTTAGCTGGAAGAGGCTCAAAGCAAAATTGAAACAACCAGTCATTGTCCCCGTAAGTAGGAAATAGCAGAATGTGGATGTATCTATGGTGATCTCTATAGAATTAGTGCAAGAAGGTTCTTTGCATACTATGTATAAGAAAATGTGAAAGTGTATGTGTGTGTGTGTGTGTGTGTGTGTGTGTGTCTGTGTTTGCATGAAATTCCGATTTCAGCATGCATTCTCTGAAATAAACCTCAGCACCCTTCTTGGTTGAGTGATTGGGAATAAAATAGAAAAGTATTAGTGAGCATCAACGAATGTAAAGAAATTGAGTGAGGATGAGGCTGAAGGATGTGAAGAGTAAGGGAAGCTTTTCAAGATTTATCAAGAGGTTATATCAATGCCTGACTTTTGTATTTAAAATGAAGACCTGCTTGTGAACATGTAGTGCTGTTCCTTCGCCCAAGACATTCTTATTTTTCCTTTTATTTTGAGTTAACGCATAATACCTATACATATTTATGGGATACAGAGTGATTTTTCCATACCTTTGTACAGGTGTAACGATCATTTCAGGCTAATTAGCATATTCATCACCTTCAACATTTATTTTTTGTGTGTGTTGAGAACATTCACAATCCTCTCTTCCAGATTTTTGAAAATATATGATAAATTATTGTTAACTATAGTCATCTTCAGTGCTTTAGAGCACTAGAATTTATTCCTCTTATCTAGTTATAGTTTTGTATCCATTAACCAACCTCTCCCCACCTCCCTTCCCTTTCCCTTCCCAGCCTCTAATAACCGAAATTCTCTCTACTTCTATGACATGATTGTTATTATTAGTGTATGTATACATGTTATTATAAAGAATACTCATGTTTTCTTCAGTTTCAAAGTCTTCCCGCATTTCTTCATATTTGTAGGAACTGTTATTGTAATAATAGAATATGATATCACAAGTGCTATGGGCTAAATTGCATGCCCTCAAAATGCATACATTGAAGTCCTAACAAGTCCTAATCCCCAAAACTTCAGAATGTGGCTATATTTGAATATGGGGTCTTTGAAGAGGTCATTAAGGTAAAATGAGGTCACTAGAGTGGACCTTGATCCAATAGGATTGGTGTCCTTATAAGAAGAGGAGGTTAGGACGCAGACACACACAGAGGAATGACCCCGTGAGGACACAGGAAGAAAACAGCATGTACAAGCCAAGAAGAGAGGACTCAGGAGAAACCAGCCCTGCCCACACCTTGATCTCAGACTTCCAGCCTGCAGAACCATGAGAAAATAAAATCATGTTACTTAAGCCTCCTAGTCTCTGGTATTTTGTTGTTGGTGGCCTTGGGACACTAATACAAGACATTTCATAATATACTGAGAGAACATAGACTGTATTTTAACTATTCATTCTAATTTTTAAAGAGCTTATCTGTTGATGCAACTATTAACTATATTCACCAATATATAAAATTTCTGTCATAAATAATCTCATTTGTTTAAGTATTAAATCAATTAAACATGTATTCCACTACTAGCCTATTCATTTAATAAAAATGAATGTTAAGAGAAAAATAAGACATTTTATGCATTTCAAATGTATTTTTTGTGTGTGTGTTTTTACCAGCTCAGTGTCCAGGAAAGACTTCAGCTCCATTTCTGAGTCTAATTGCAACTGTGGTGAGCTGTGTGGTTTCTATTTAGCTACAGTTGAACTTTCTGAACTCAACTGATCTACATAAAATGTCACATTTTCCATAGATTTGCTGTGATCTTGGACTGATCTCAGGGTTAAAGTCGGCCCTTGGATATATGGAATCCTCATTCTAGAAAGTTACTAATGAAAACAAAGAGCTAGTATCACAACTGAAATATTGTTTTTGTGAATTTTAACTGTCCTCCTAAAAGGTTAGGATAACTTAAAAAAACACACACACAAACAACAAAAAACAAATGGCATTCTTTCTATACAGTGGCCATTGGATCATCACTGTCAAAATTCATCTAAGACGATAAGACCTGCTTTTGAGGATATATATACAGCAAAGTTAAACATCATGTGAAATGTTGTGGATCCAAGATTGGCACCCAGGTATTTTGTTTTATTTATTGTAAGTCACTCATTATTTATTCTAGGCATACTCATTATTCTAAGTCACTATAGTAGCATAAATATATACTATAAACTGGATAGTACATATCCAATGTTTTATATATATTAGTATATATTATGTATACTAGGTACACTATACTTCTATATACATAGTATACACAGTTTATATGTGTACTGTATATATATGTATAGTATATATTATCCTTTATGGTATATTCTATATACTATACATAATATATTGTATATACTATATATAATGTGTGTGTACATACACACCCTTCCCCACACACATGCACACACACATGTACACATTACAGTAAGCCCCCATTTAACATTGTTGATACATTCTTGGAAACTGTGACTTTAACTGAAACGTTGTACTCTACTGTATTGAAAAAAATAAATTTGGCCAGGCACCGTGGCTCACGCCTGTAATCTTAACACTTTGGGAGGCTGAGGCAGGTGGATCACTTGAGGTCAGGAGCTTGAGACTAACCTCGCCGACATGGTGAAACCCCGTAGCTACTAAAAATACGTAAATTAGTCAAGCATGGTGGCGCCTGTAACCTCAGCTTCTTGGGTGGCTGAGACACAAGAATTGCTTGAACCCAGGAGAAGGAGGTTGCAGTGAGCTGAGATTGCACCACTGCACTCCATCCTGGATGGCAGAGCAACACTCTGTCTCAAAAAAAAATAATAAAATAAAATAAAAATAGAAAAACAAATCTACCATAGGCTAATTGATATAAATAATAGTTAAGTTCCTATGTCATACAGGATGTCATTTTGCTTCAATGCAGTTTCCAAAGACCTAGCAATGATTTTAAGTGAGGATTTACTGTATATATAGTATATACATATAGATAGATATAGTATATAGGTAGTAAATATTATTTCATATAACCAGAGTATGTTGTCTTGTAGTAACAAAATAGATACTATATTTGTAAGGATATATAATATTTATAGTACATGTAGCAGTATATATAATATAATGTATATGTATAGTATATATATATTATAGTACCATATATAAATGGTATATGTGTGTATATATCCATATATGTCTATAGATATATAGATACATACAGTCATGTACCACTTAATGACAGGAATATATTCTGATGAATGTAATATTAGGCAATTTCCCTGTTGAGCAAAAATCATAGTGTACACTCACACAAATCTAGATGGCGTAGCCTACTACCTACCTAGATTGTAAGGTCAAGCCTACTGCTCCTAGGCTATAAACCTGCACAGCGTGATACTGTACTGAAGACTGTAGGCAATTGTAACACAATGGTAAGTTTGTTTGTATCTAAACATATCTAAACAAAGAAGAGATACAGTACAGTTTAAAAGATAAAAACTGGCACATTTGCATAGGGCACTTACCATGAATGGAGCTTGTAGGACTGGAAGTTGTTCTGGGTGATTCAGTGAGTGAGGAGTGAGTAAATGTAAGCGCCTCAGTCATTACTGTGCACCACTGCAGGCTTTATAAACACTGTACACTTACCCTACACTAAATTTATTTTAAAAATAGTTTCCTTTCTTCAGTAATGAATTAACCTTAGCTTACTGTAATTTTTACTTTATAAACTTTTTAATGTTTTTAATTTTTTGACTGTTTCATAATAACATTTATCTTAAAACACAAATACATTGCAGAGCTACACAAAAATATTTTCTTTCTTCTGTATCAGCCTCCCAAGTAGCTGCGATTACAGGTGCCTGCCACCACGCCTGGCTACTTTTTGTATTTTTAATAGAGATAGGGTTTCACTATGTTGGCCAGGCTAGTCTTGAACTCCTGACTGCAAATGAACCACCCACTTCGGCCTCCCAAAGTGCTGGGATTACAGGCATGAGCCACCGTGCCTGGCTCCTCAATATTTTCTTTCTTTATATCCTTACTCTATAGCTTTGCTTTCTGTTTTTAAATTTAGGTGTGTATTTATTGATTTACGTTTTACTTTCTAAACTCTTTGGTTAAAAACCAAGACATAAACACGCCCATTAGCCTAGCCTTACACAGGGTCAGGATCATCAATATCACTGTCTTCCACCTCCATATCTTGTCCCACTGGAAGATCTTCAGGGACAATAATACGCATGGAGCTGTCATCTCCTATGATAACAATGTCTTTTTCTAGAATACCTTCTGAAGGACCTGCCTGCTGCTGTTTTACAGTTAACTGTTTTTTGTAAGTAGAAGAAATGGCCAGACATGGTGGCTCACTCCTGCAATCCCAGCACTTTGGGAGACCAAGGCCTGTGGATCACTTGAGCTCAGGAGTTTGAGACTAGCCTGGGCAATATGGCAAAACCCTGTTTCTACAAAGACTACAGAGAAAAATTGGCTTGGTGTGGTGACATGGGCCTGTACTCCCAGCTACTCAATAGGCTGAGGTGGGAGGATCGCTTGAGCCCAGGAAGTTGAGGTTGCAGTGAGCTAGGATTGCATCATTGCACTCCAGCCTGGGCAACAGAGTGAGATTCTGTCTCAAAACAAAACAAAACAAAATTAGATGTACACTCTAAAATAACAACTAAAATATAGAATAGTAAATGCATAAACCAGTAATGTAGTCATTTATTATTATGTGTTATGTAGTGAACATAACTGTATATGCTAGACTTTTCTATGACTGGCACTGCAGTACTTTTGCTTACACCAGTATCACCATAAGCGCATGAGTAATGCAAGACTTTAGAACTCTTACAAAGTCACTAAGCAACAGGAATTTTTCAGTTTTATTATAATCTCATGGGACCAGTGTAATCTATGGCCAAGATGTTGTTATGAGGTGTGTGACTGTAGATATGTTTTTATTTTTATTTTATTTATTTATTTATTTTTTGAGACGAAGTCTTGTTCTATTGCCCAGGCTTGAGTGCAGTGGCGTGATCTCGGCTCACTGAAACCTCCGCCTCCCAGGTTTGAGTGATTCTCCTGCCTCAGCCTCCCAAGTAGCTGGGATTACAGGTGCCTGCTACCACACCTGGCTAATTTTTGTATTTTTACTGGAGATGGGGCTTCACCATGTTGGTCAAGTTGGTCTCGATCTCCTGACCTGAGATGATCAATCTGCCTCGGCCTCCCAAAGTGCTGGGATTACAGGTGTGAGCCACCACACCCAGCCTGTAGATATGTTTTTAATCAAATATTGTTTTGCCATAATTTCAGTAAGCAGTTTATTGTAATACAGAAGATATTAAAATATTTGAATATCTCCAGTATGGCATGCACCCATGGGCATTTTAGACAGGCAGCCTCTCATGGGGTTTGAGGGCTGAACCTTGGGTCCTGGGCTGGGCAGGCTGGGAGGTTATCTGAGATGGACCTCTTACCCATGGCAAGAGACATCACTGACTGAGTCTCAATATCTTCATCTATAAAGTGGGGATGGAATTATTTCTTGTCTCCAGAGGGTGTTGCTTTGAAGTAATTAAATAATACTCCTCTACAATTAGAGTGTGCCAGCATGTAGTAAAAGTTCAATGCATGTTTACTGTATTATTTTCATCAATAATTTGAACAAAACCATACAGTTTTACTCAGCCATCCCTCAAAAATAACTTCAATGCCATTCAATATTTTCAACCTTCAATTGTTAGCTGTATGCTAGAAAATGTGATAACATCGGGTACATAATTGTAAATTGTGGTAGTTTTTTTTTTTTTTTTTTTTTTCCCCCCCCAGGAAATTTTAAGGGAAGGTTTCTGAATTGCAGAACTGCTGATATTTGGGGCTGGATTTTTTTCTTGTGGAGGACCATGACGTATACTCCAGGGGTGATATGGTTTGGATCTGTGTCCCTGCCCAAATCTCATGTCAAATTGTAATAGCCAATGTTGGAGTTGCGGCCTGATGGGAGGTGCCTGGATCATAGAGGTGTTTCTTATGAATGCTTTCATCCCATCCCCTTCGTGCTGTTTTTGTCGTGATGAATGAGTTGCTGTGAGAGCTGGTTTTTTTGAAGTGTATCATTCTCTTGGTGCTGTTTTTGTGATCATGAATGAGTTGCTGTGAGAGCTGGTTGTTTTAAAGTGTGTGGCATCTCCCCCTTCTCTTTCTTGCTCCTGCTCTGGCCATGTAAGATCTGCCTGCTTTCCCTTTGCCTTCTGCCGTGATTGGAAGCTTCCTGAGCCCTCCCCAGAAGCATAAGCCACCATGTTCCCTGTGCAGCCTGCAGAACCGTGAGCCAATTAAACCTCTTTCTTTGTAAAGAAAAAAGTATTTCTACTTAGCAATCAGAGAATGGGCTAATATGGGAGATTTAACCGCCTCCCTGATCTCCACAGTGTAGAAGCCAGTAGCGTCTTCTCAGTCCTCATGTCACAGCTGTGACAACCAGAAATGTCTCCAAACATTGCCAGATGTCCTGCCCCCAGAGGTAAACTTGCCTCCACTTGAAAACTGCTGTCTTAAAGAATTAGTAGCCTGGCGACAGCACAGCAAGATGTGATAAGCACTTTAAAAAAAGTTACAAGTGAAACAGTCTTGGCATACACTGAGAGACCCTCCCTGGGCAAGGCTGGTCAGGAAAGGTTTCTGCTGGGAGTATGTCTTTACAATGGACCTGAAGGTTGAATATAGTTAAGCAAGAAAGAGTGAACAGGGTGGAAGGGAATCTGCGAATAAGCCTAATATGAAAGAATAAGTTGCATGTCAGGGAGTGAAAGAAGTTCGGTGTGGCCAGAATACGTAGAATGAGGAAAAAGGAGTGTGTTGAGGGATACTTCCAGAAAGAGAAGCAGGAGGCAGATTGTAATGTTTCTTGTATACCTTTTATCCTGAAAGCAATGAAAAGCCATTCAAGAATTTATGCAGTGAATTAGTGTATTAATTGTAAATAGAGTTGACTGCAAGTGAAAAGATAACCTCAATAACACAAGAAGGCAGAGTTCTTTCATCTTCTTGATCCACTATCCTCAGTACATAACTTCCACCCATGTAGTCCAAAGTGACTGCTGAAGTTCCAGCCATTAGGTCTGCATCCTACTGGCAGTAAGAAGAATCTCTCTAAGGAACTAGAAATTCCTCCTTTTAAGGATTCTTTCTTGAAGTTCAAATACCACTTCTTGCATCCTATGGGTTGATAACTTAATCACTAATGCAAGCGAGGTAAGAGAGTAAGGTAAGGATTTTGTTTTGAGTGGCCACAATCTCAGCGAAAAGTAACTGGATCTGAAAATTACTAGAATTGATTGACATATGCAGGCACACAACTGGGAGTCTTATAACTATAAAAGAACTGTTTTATTTGATCCAGTCTTGGAAATTATAACAATCATTCCTGCCTCTAACATATGTTAAATATCTTAACATAACTACCTGATGCATGAAAATATGACTGAGTAGGGATTAGTCTTTCAGTGATATATTAAGAAATATATTTTACCACTAGAGAATATTTTTACTTTCTAATCTGTTCAATACTTTAGAAAGTTGAAAATATTTGGAAAGAAACAAGTAAAATATTAGTAACTGCCATCCTATGTTCATGCTTCTCTGTAATAACTAAACACATTTCTGACCAATTTTCTTCCTTCCTCCCTCCTTCCTTTTTTTTCCTTTCTTTGATTCTTTCTTCCTTCCTCTTTTCTTTCTTTCTTTTCTTTTCTCTCCTTTCTTTTCTCTCCTTCTTTCTTTTCTTTTCATTCTTTCTTTCCTTCCTTTGTTGTTTCCTTCCTTTCTTTCCTTCTCTTTTCCTTCCCTCCCTTTCTTCCTTCTTTCCTTCCTTCTTTCCTTCTTTGTCTTCCTTCCCTTCCCTTCCCTTCCCTTCCCTTCCCTTCTATCAAAAATCTTCCTCAAGTGTAACTTCCATGCAACATTTATTAATTAGCAAACTGGATCAAAAGGCAGACTTCATGTATAGGTTGGTATTAGTTCATCAAAAGGAGAAGGGTGAAATTGACAATTCAAAAGCTTGAAGAACTAATGAATATTTTGTATCAATTGTTGCATAAGAAATTAGGCCAAAGTTAGGTAAGGAGGAAGGCTTATTAATAGAAAATGTTAGATATTCTACTTTACCTTTAGAGACCTGACAAAATAATAATGGGATGGAAGACAGGTATTCAGCAAGTTATCATCGCCTTTTTCTTTTTTGTCTGCATACTTTCCACGCATTAAGGTAAAAGGGTCATCAACATATCCCTAACCACACTCTAAAAAAATAATAATTAAATGTCACTAATCACAATGCTATAAAATTATATATTTTCAACATAGGACAAACAATTAAAAATATAAACCCTCTGTATTGAGAATTAAATAACATTCCTCCAGATAAATGCTTAGGCTAATTAAAGCAAAACTTTAATTAGCGTTTTAATCAATTAGAAACAGGCATTAAAGACAAATTCATACAGGAACCTCTAAGGAATGGCTAAAGTAGTATTCTGAGTAAAAGCTCCATACTAGAAACATTTATTAGGCATCAAGAAAGAATACAAATCCAATGAATTATGCATTGAACTTGGGAAACTAGAAATAAGTAAAGCAAAAAGAAAGCCAAAGAAAGTAAAAGGAGGGACTAATAAAAACACAAAAAGAAAATGAGAACATGGTTGTTAAAAGATTTGGCAAAAGAATTTAATTTCTCCCTCAAAGCAACACTAATTAATCCTGCTAGAATTGCATTTCGTTCTGCCGTAATAGCTGGATCTGCATGAGTTACAGTGAAAATGTTTTTGTTGTTGATGTAGGATGGAAATCAAGATCAAATCCAGGGCTGGAAGTGGTGGCTCGTGCCTGTTATCCTAGCATTTGGGGAGGCTGAGGTGGGAGGGTTGCTTGAGCCCAAGTAGTTGAGGCTGCAGTGAGCTGTGATTACACCACTGCACTCCAGCCTGAGCAGCAGAGCGAGACTGTGTCTCAGAAACAAACAAAAACTCAAATCCTGGAGGGGCCAGTGCTTGGTTAGGGTCAGTAATAGGAAAGGTGTTTTTGTGCTTCAATTTTGGCTTCACCAATCATGAGATATGGACATTATTTACTATTCCTGGGTCTTTGTTCACAAACAGAAAGTTCAGGTATATTGTGTCCATAGGTCACCTGATGCATAAAAGAGGTTGATGAAGGTGAAATACTAGTATATCAAGATTAAGAAAATAATATTCTTTAATACCATATATATATATGGTATTCTTTAATATATATATGTATACATACATATATGGTGTGTGTATATGTATATATCTCACATTTTTAAGAGGTCCTCAGGGTATTAACTACCCAAATAAAGGTGATTTCCATCAAGGGCTAGAAATCTGTCTGGCTGAATGGCACGTAGTAAATCAAATATCCTGAGTAGGAAAATGGAATTTATACAGCCTGGGGAAGGAACTTAGCAGTCATTTAAAGGGGAACATAAAGTGTGTGGTGAATGCTGCTCTATGTTTTTACTGTGGAAATTCATAAAAGGAAGCAGGCTTAAAATATTACCTCCCAGAGGCTATAACCTCCAGCTCAGATGTAAAGGAAAAGAGCATTTTCTCTCCTCCCGTGAGTCCCGTAGTGGTGCCAATACACATCTCCAGCTTACAGGTGGCCATAATGTGTGAATTAAATGATCTCTTCTTAATGTTTGCCTTTGGTGCGGTCACATGAACATGGCATCTTGGGAAACAAGTTCCATAAATAAACCACGTTTGGGTTTGGGTTAGGGTAGGGTTTTTGTGCTTAAATTCTGGCTCCACCATTTTGTTCATATACTTCAAATATTTCACTATTTTGTTTGTATACTTCCAAAAAGGATTTGAAGTAACTTATCACAAATTGCAAATTAGAAATGGACTGATATTGTTAAATTTGAACGGAAGAATGAAATACTATCTAAATAGTTAAATAACTCTAACCAATATGTACTATGATGATTAATTGTATATGTCCACTTGACCAGATTAAGGGATGCCCGAATAGCTGGGGAAGCATTATTTCTGTGTGTGTGAGTGTGTTTCTGGAAGAGATTAACATTTGAATCAGCAGACCAAGTGAACACTAAGTGAAGATCTGCCCTCACCAACCTGGGTAGGTGGGTATTGTCCAATCTGCCAAAGGCCCAAATAGAACAAAAAGATAGAGAAAGGAAAAATGTACTCCTAGCTAGAGCTGAGACATCCATCTTCTCCCGCCCTTGGACATCAAACCCTTCTGTTTTCAGGTCTTCAGACTTGCACTGTAACTGCACCAGCTGCTTTCCTGGATCTCTGGCTTACAGACAGCAGACTCTGTGACTTCTCACCTTCTCAAACCACATGAGTCAATCCCTCATAACGATATCTTTCTTTTTAAAATTATTTATTTGTATGACTTTAAGAGGTACAAGTACAATTTGTTACAGGCATAGATTGCACAGTGATCAAGCCAGGGCTTTTAGGATATTCATCACCCAAATACTGTACATTCTACCCATTAAGTAATTTCTCATCCTCTACTGCCCTCCTACCTTCCCACCCTTCCAAGTCTACAGTGTCTATTATTCTACTCTCTCTATCCATGCGTACACATTTTTTAGCACCCACTTGTGGGTGAGAACATGTGGTATTTATGTTTCTGTGTGCGGCTTACTGTACTTAAGATAATGGCCTCCAGTTCCATCTATGTTGCTGCAAAAGACACGGTTTCATTCTTTTTCATGGCTAAATAGCGTTCCATTGTGTATATGTACCACATTTTCTTTGTCCAGTCCTCTATTGATGGATACTGAGGTGGATTCCATTTTTTTGCTATTGTGAATGGTACTGAAATAATCTGTTGAGTGCAGGTATCTTTTTGATATATTTATCTGTATATATTCTGTTGGTTCTATTGCCCTAGAGAATCCTGACTAATACACGTATCTGTGTCATTTGGGCATATTTCTTATTTTAAAAGAAAAAAGCTGCATTTTTATCAAAAGCAAATTTTACAAACCCAGCCTATGCTTAAAAAATAAAAAAAGAAATCATGAACAATGATCACAATTGGAAACCTTTTACTAGGCTTTTCCTGGGATGATAAAGCAGGCATACTATCCACCTCAAGGCAGTTGACCATGGTGGGATCCGTGGCCATTGGAAGACTGTCTTTGCAAAGTGATGCTTATGTTTGCAGATTGAAATCCACTCTGGTTTCTGCTCTCCGGTTCTCAGGCACTCTCAGCTGCACCTTGGTCTGTGGCTCACTGCTGTCTCTGAATCCTACAAGGCTGCTGCGCCAGTTTAACGTCCACAGGGGGTCTAGGAGGTGCTGGGTACCAAAGACCAAGTGGGAAGGAGTCTTGGTTCAGAGCTCACTGCCCCTTTATTGCAGGAACTGCACTGAAGAATTCAGAAGTGTTAGGGACTGATGCTCCTTGAGGATAATTTTGAAAATACGGGAGCTTCTGACAATAATAACTTATGCTCTGCTTTTCCCCTCAAGAGAGTCTTTAGTAGCCAGGGCTCCATGAAGCCTCTATGAAGAGACTGTGCTCTCAGCTTGTTCTGAAGGTGTGGCCAGCTGTGTAATTTGCACACTGAGATTCACCTCTCTCTCCCCATTGTACTTCATTTGCCCCTAACTTTTCTTCCCTGGAATTGCATTTGCTGAAAATGTGTTCATGCACAAGTTTTATGGCCTCAAATTCTGTTTCCTAAAAGCCTAGGCAAAGATGGAGTTATTTTGTATTTTTTTAATAAAAATGTAAAATTTTAATAATAAACCTATACAACCTAAGTAAACGGAAGAAAAATGCATAATTACATATATACATATGCATACATACATAATTTTATATTTATATTTATATATATGGTATGTACACAAACCTCATGTGCAATAAAACAAACTAAAAAAGAAGAATATAGGCTGGGCGCAGTGGCTTATGCCTGTAATCCTAGTACTTTGAGAGGCTGAAGCAGGAGGATTACTTGAGCCTAGTTCAAGACCATTCTGGGCAACAGAGAGAGACCCTATTTCTACAGATCATTTTTAAAAAAATAAGGGCTGGGCATGGTGGCTCACACCTGCAATCCCAGCACTTTGGGAGGCCAAGGCAGGCTGATCGCCTGCAGTCAGGAGTTCTAGACCAGCCTGGCCAACATGACAAAATCCCATCTCTACTAAAAAAAAAAAATTAGCCAGTTGTGGTGGCAGGCACCTGTAATCCCAGCTACTCAGGAGGCTGAGGCATGAGAATCGTTTGAACACAGGAGGCGGAGCTTGCAGTGAGCCGAGATCGTGCCACTGCACTCGAGCCTGGGGGATAGAGCGAGACTCTGTCTCAAAAAAAAAAATAAAATAAAATAATAATAATAATAATAATGGTAATAGCCAAACATGTTGTGCACACCTGTGGTCCCAGCTACCACTCAGGAGGCTGAGGCAGGAGGATTGCCTGAACTCAGGAGGCTGAGGCTGCAGCGAGCTGTGATTGCATCACTGCACTCCAGCCTCAGAGAGAGACTCTGTCCCAAAATTAAAAAACAAACAAACAAACAAATAAATAAATAAAACACAAGAATCCTTATGTCCAGATTGCTCAGGAGAACATACAGTCAATTAAAATAACCTTTTATATTAAAATTTGGGTTCTTCCAAAAGGCAAACATCAAGCTTTAATTTTTTTTCTTTGTATGTAGATGAATCTGAGATCCTGAGTAGGAAAAATTGAGAGTTTCAACATGAAGTGTTTTTATTTTTCCTCTGAAACTTGCTTTTTACTTAGAAAGGAAGAAGTCAAAACGTCGTAACCATATAAGGAGAAAAACAAAGGCAACTGCTAACGTAACCATATAAGGAGAAAAACAAAGGCAACTGCTAACGATTCTTCATCTACTTTCTGTTAAGTCAGCTATTTTCCTAGCCTCGTGAAGGATAATTTTTATTTCTGAATAACATTCCCATGGCTTTGTTTCAAAAGCCCCTAGATTATGCAAGCACTTACGTTTTTGGCCTCATTTTTTGTAAACTATTGGAAAGAGATGGCCACTTCTAAAACTAGCTGGGGCATATCATTTAAGGCTATTTGTTTACTGTGGTTTTAAAAAATAAAACTCAAGAAAAATGTAAAGCTTCCAAATTTGGTATATTAAGACACAACTAGTTTCCTACACTAAAGTTGTTATCAATAGTGAATTTAAAACAGATTTCAATTAAAATATAACTACACTTATTAGAATGACTATAATTGGTGATAGAAAATTAGTATTGACTAGAATGTGTAGAAATTGGAATACTCATATATGGATGAAATTGTTCAATGGCTATGGAAGACAACATAGAAGTTCCTCAAAAACTTGAACATGACATGACCATAGGATCAACTCAGATAATCCTGAGCCATCTACAAGTAGCAGAAAAATAAAAAGAAAAGCAAATGCAAGAAAGTCTCAGTGAATAATAAAGTTGCTGCTTTTAAGTTAGCAGGATCTTCCTGATAGAAGTTAGTAGAGTACTATTTGGGGATAAAATCACATCTGGAAATAGCGTTTCCTAGTTCCTAGTTTCTACTCCCAGGAAGGCGTGGGCTTGGCTGTCAACCATGATGGAAGAAAAGCTAGATTTCACTTTCAGAGCTGGAATGGAAATGAATAGCCAGTGATGGCCGAATAAGGGAGTAAGCAATACTACTTATAAGTATATACCCAGAAGAATTAAAAACAGGGACACAGACAGCTCCCTGTGCACATACACTCATGGCATCATTGCTCATAATAGTCAAGAGATGCAATCAACTCAACGTCCTTCAACAGATGAGTGGATAAGCAAAATGTTGCATATGCATAAAATAGAATAGTATTCAGCCCTAAATAGTCATGAAGTACTGATGCATGTCAAATGTGTATGAACCTCAAATACATCATGCCAAGTGAAAGAAACTAGACACAAAAGGCCTCATAATATATAATTCTGTTTGTAGAAAGTATTAGAAATAAGTCAATCCATAGAGACAGAAAGTAGATTATAATTGTCAGGGGCTGGGAGGAGAAAGGACTAGGAATTGAATGCTAATGGCCACGAAATTCATTCTGGAGTGCCACAAATGTTGTGGAACTAGAGAGAGGTGATTGTTGTACACCACTGGGAATGTATTAAAAGATAGTTCTAAAATATGTAATGCAAAACTCCTTTCATTCTACTCTGTCTCCCTTTTCCCAGTAGGGCTATATAAGTAAAGAATACGCAAGGCAGAGAAGTAAACTCAGAAAACATTGAAACATCTGTAAGTAGCATGAAAACAAAATAAAAAGCAAACACAAGAAAGTGTTGGTGAATAATAAAGTTGCTGCTTTTAAGTTAGCGGGATTTCCCTGATAGAGGTCAGTAAATTATTATTTGGGGATAAAATCACACACAGCTCAGAAAGAAGTGTTTCCTAGTTCTCCCAGGAAGGGGTAGGCATGGCTGTCAGACATGATGAAAGAGAATTCCAGATTTTGCTTTCACATCGGAAACGTAGATAAATAGCCGAGGATGGCCGTATAAATAAGAAGCCAATGCCTCCAGAGAAACACGCACCCAGACAGGCCGTTACGATTCACCCCATTGTTCTCATCTTGCTGTCTGGACAGAGTCTCTACATGAAAGGCTGTGTAAAAAACTATTGATGTTGCCACCACGGCAGGGCAGCCCACCAGCCCATCTCGTCTTATGCATTACCACTGTGAGGACTCTGATGTGAATTCCAATCAAATTCATGATGAAGAATCACTCAGGGCCGGGGATTTTCCCATGCTTGATATTAACCCAATAACACCATAACGTGTCACTGCAATGAATCATTGACAAATTACCCTACATGTACTGTTGATTTCTTCCAGACTTCTTTTATAAATAGCAGATGGAAATGCTTAGGGAGTTCACACGGATATGTTGTCTCTGTGCAGTTGACTACGTCTTAAGTCTTTACACAGAGTGTGTGCTCTGGGAAACTGGTAACCCGACGCAGTCCAAGAGGGGAAAATGAAGGTACAGCAGGCCTAAAATTACAGATACAGTTCAAAGAAAGAGATTTCTTTTCCTTTAGAAAACAGTTGATTTCAGAGCATGCATCCATTTCCAGTCTAATCCAATTCATCAGAAAAAATAGCTCTCTGAATATATTTTTGACTATTTCAATGTAGATTCCTTCTGTTGTTAAGAAGATATAATGGTAAGTTTGTTTAATATTCATATATTAAGGTTTTCAAGAAGGATGAAAAAGATGAATAGGTTGAAACATAAAAAATATCTATTTTGCTCTTCCAGAAATATTCCCTAGGAATCAGAAAAAATGCCTTTTCTTCTTCTTCACTGTATTTTCTATTCTCACAAATGCAGCATATGTAGAATGTGGTGGTGGTGGTTTGGTTATAATCTCTAGGGAGAGACTTCACAATGTCCCATTAAGCTCCCAGAGGCTAAGGTTACCTGGTTAAGAGGGAAAATGAAAGATGAGAGTAAAATCTCCCTGTAATCCAGTTTTGTAAACAACTTAATTGAGGAAACCGTGATAACACGTGAGGTTTGCTTTTCTAGGTCTGAGTTTCTGTCCACCTGAAGGTTCGAAGCTAGATGTTAACATAGTAAATTAAGCAGAATCGGAAAAAAAAAATGCCCTAGTATGGCATGGGTGGACGCTTTCTTGAGATGATAACTTGATTCAAATATGTAAGCATGTTAAACGTCTGTTTTCCACATAATAACTGAATCTTTCATATAACCTGGATGAAGTGAGATACACTCAATATGTCAATCAATATCAACAGCTTATTCACAAAACAGTCAGCTGCACTGCAGCGGCGATTCCTTTCCTTAAGATTAATTTTCTTCCGCTCTGTTTCCAGTCTCCTTTCTTGGTGACTTATCTCTTCCATGGAGTTGCTGAAAAGATTTTTATTTATGTATGTATTTATTTTTTTTCAACTTTTATTTTAGTCTCAGGAAATGCATGTGCAGGTTTCTTACCAGAGTGTATTGCATAATACTGAGGTCTGAGGTATGGATCCAGGTAGTAAACATAGCACCCAATAGGTAGTCTTTGGGTCCTTGCCCCCATCCCTCCCACCACCCTCTAGTATTCCCCAGTATCTATTGTTCCTATCTTTATGTCCATGAGTACCTAACTTTCAGCTCCTACTTGTAAAAAAGGACATTCAGGTTATCTTTTTTTTTTTTTTTCCATAAACGAGAACATTCGGTTTTCTGTTTCTGTATTAATTCACTTGGGATAATGGCCTCCAGCTCTATCCATATTGCTGCAAAAGATGTGATTTTATTCTTTTTCTTGACTGTGCAGTATTCCATGGTGTATACATACCACATTTTCTTCACCCAGTCCACCACTGATGGGCACCTATGCTGATTCCATGTGTTCGCCATTGTGAGTAGTGCTGTGATGGCCATGCACTTGCACGTGTCTTTTTGGAAGAATGATTTGTTTTCTTGAAAAGGTTTTGAATGACGCAAGTGGACCCAGTATACCTCTGGAAATTCAGAGCCTCCTAAACCACTCCATTCATCCCACCTGCCTTATAAAACCTTAGAAGTTGCTCATAGTTAGAAATCAAAAGAGAAACCTTTGCTGCTTCTATTTTAGAATTAGGAATAGAAAAGAAAGTTTGTAAATATCCCAGGGCACTGGATCTCAGAGTGGCAGCATGTTAATAGGCCACAAGTTTTGTAGAGAATTAATAAATGTAAAAAATGTTATTGGTCTGTTGCATATATTCTTGCCATTGAAAAAGAAAAAACCTGCAGCCAGATCCTTACAATGTATTATTTGAAAATTTGAAGCCAACATTCGTTGTTACCTGCCTCATGCAGCTGGCTGTGTGGAGAAGTGTTTTAGTTTTCCAGCCACATTCAGCTGTCAGAGGCAGTGTGAGAGGCAGCAGGGAGTTCACTGTAAGCCCTGCAAGGTATTTTCAGGTTAGTGCCACGGAGAGGGAGCAAAGCGAGAGAGAGGTTGAAATAAATTACTACGGAGCCTACACCAGGGATGTACAAAGTGAAAAATTGAAGCACGTGGGGGAATTATGAAAAGAAGGAGAAGGCAGTGCAGTGGCCCAGGTTGGGAATATATCATTCAAATCTTGGACTCTTGTTGCTAGAAGGAGGATGAGCAGAAAGAGAAGCAGGTGATGGCTGGAGAACTGGTGGCCATCTAGCCAGGCTAGAGTGCAGTGGTGTGATCTTGGCTCACCTAAACCTCCACCTTCCAAGTTCAAGTGATTCTCCTGCCTCAGCCTCTAGAGTAGCTGGGATTACAAGCGTGCGTCACTACATCTGGCGAATTTTTGTATTTTTGGTAGAGACGAAGTTTCATCATGTTGGCCAAGCAGGTCTCGAACTCCTGACTTCAAGTGATTTGCCTGCCTTGGCCTCCCAAAGTGCTGACATTACAGGCATAAGTCAACACACCCAGCTGGAAATGATACTTTTTATCCAACCATCCTCTGCATCTGAGGATCCTAGGTTTTTCTGGAAAGAGGACGCTGACTTCACAGTCAAGGTGGTCAAACCTAGGATACCATGTAGCTGCTTATAGAACCATTTACAATGCAACTACTTGTAAAGAGAAAAGTCATTTTTAGCCAGAGCTTACACTTTAGGATTCTATTATGCATTTTGACTCTGAGAACAAGTCTTTGACAAATTAACATTTATTTTATTTATTTATGTATTTATTTTTTGCCATTCACCTAAACACTTCTGCAACTCAGATCCTTCCACATACCACAGCAGTAAAGCACTGTCCATCTCAGAAATGTCTAAGCTGTAACTCACAGACCTTAGGGGCATTGAAACAACTCACCTCTGGTTTCAGGAGCTTTCATTGGTCAAACTTGGGAAGGTTTTTGGAGACATAAAAGGTGTTAGTCATGAGAACAGATGCTCAGGGAGGCAGTTACACCATGTTTGAGTTGAGTCCTGGATCCCAAGTGACAGGTTCCTGCTGTCCATCCTTAATCCCATATGCATTTAATTGTTGGCTTGTGTTTGCGATGCACAGTGCCTTGTAAAGCATAGGCTCCAGGCTAGGGACATTTTCTGTCCAGGCGTGTGGACTGTATTGCATTATGGGATTTGGGATTTAGAAGCATAATTCACAGTTTAAAATATCCTTTTAACAAATGAATTGATACATAATATTTGTACACATTTATGGGGTAAACGTGATCTTTTGTTACATGCATAGAATTGTGTAATGATCAAGTCAGGGTATTTAAGCTCTGTAATTGGGTCTGATTTTCATAATTACTCATCTAAAAAATAACATCTCAAATAAGGTAGACCTTCCCTCCTAGAATTGCTCTGAGGAATAAGATAAGCACATTTTCCCAGTCTCTGAGGAATAAAAGATGATTTCACGGGAAGATGTGACTTAAACTAAATCCTGGAGATTAAGATTATCAGGGGTTTCAAGCAAATGAAGTAGCACAAATGGAGTAGTGAGAAAAGTAGAACTTTAAGTCTAAAATGACATTCAGGGAAATATCCTGAGATGGGGAGAGGTATTTCTTGGCTAACTTGAGGGCGGGGAGTCATATGCAATTCCTGACATCTACTAAGCATTCAGTGAATGCTTCCTACAATCAATTATTCAGTCAATCCACCATCAGTCAGGTAATCAATGCTTGAATAGATGACAGGCTGCAACTTAATCTCTCTGGTAAACCTGTGGTCATATGAGCAACTCAAGGAGGGAAATAACTGCACATTCAAATTTTAGGTGCCTAATTTTAGTGGCGTGAACTGGTGTCTGGGAGGAGATTCTGCGTTAATGAAAGCTCTGAATTTTAGCTGTGCTTGGGAGCTGGAGAGAAAGAGCAAATTATAAGGAGATTTAGGGAAATCTAATATCCTAAAACTTCCACTACAAAGAACCACAAATTGGGCAGTTTAAAACAACAGAAATGTATTGCGGCAATTCTGGAAGCCAGAATTCCAAAATTCTAGAGACAAGTGCCTTTCTGGATTTAGCATCCAGCAGTGCAAAGTAATAAAGATGGTAAAGATAAAAATATATTGGGAAGTAATGTTGCTTGTGCAGGCAACAATGGTACAAGCCAGTAGTTCTTTATTTAATGGTCCAAGTTGCCCTGGACAAGCACAAATAAAAGGAAATTACCATGCCCCATTGGGAAGCAGAGATCCCTTGCCTTCCAATTTTATGAAAAAGTGTTGCCAGGGTAGATTCCTTCTGGAGGTTCTGAGGAAGGAATCCTTAGCTTCTCTCCTAGCTTTGGTGGTAGCCAGCAATCCTTGGCATTCCTGCTTTGAGGATGCGTCACTCCAGTCTCTAACTCCATCATACAGTGCTCTGTCTGTGCATCTCTGTCTTCACATGGCAGTCTACTCACTGGAACATTAGTCATATTGGACTTAGAATCTACCTCACTCCAATATGACCTCACCCTAAACTAATTGCATCTGCAATGACCCTATTTTCAAATAAGGTCACATAATGAAGTACTAGGGGTTAGTACTTAACATATTTTGGGAATAAGGGAGGATACAATTTGATCCTTGAAAAGGAAGGTACAGCTCACATATGTAACATGGCATGAAAAATGTGAATTTAGGGAAGTCATGCCAAAGTCTCTAAGTGGGTATGTAGATGAACTTGATATTAATGGAAACAGAGATCATCAGAGAAACCATATGTGTGGCATCAACTGGGTTTATAATGCCTAGAATTCTTTAGGAAACATTGGCAACAGGGAGTTGAACTTAGAAGAATGCCAAAGCTCTTTGTGATCCACTCAATATAGTTGTCTTATTTCTTCCATCAAGTGATTATTATACTGTGCAAGTGCACAAAGAGAAGGTGGTTTTGCTTTATGTACTAGTATGAAAAGTCTCCAAGATTTATTGATGTATGACAAATGCATTGTACATAATACATTGTACATAAAGTGCATTGTACATACAAATGCTTTGTACACAATGCATTGTGCATAGAAGTGCATTCTACATAAAACTGCATTGTGCATCATGCGTTGTACATACATATAATAATATGTATGGTATATTAACATATATGCAAAATAATGATGTAAGTGAATGTGAATATATACTTTTGCTTTTGTATTTATACAATATCCTGGGATGGGAAAAATAGGTGTTGGAAATTTTGAAAGGAGAAGTGGGAGGAGTACTGAATATGATTTTGAGCTTCAGAACTTGGTACTGTTGGCCGGGCGCGGTGGCTCAAGCCTGTAATCCCAGCACTTTGGGAGGCCGAGA